>NC_136803.1:28025956-28093456 GCF_951216825.1 Electrona antarctica
TTTAAGGGCATGATATAAGCAAGCTAAGTGAACTTCAATTTAATAAAATCACATTGCAACATCACATCTGTCATTGCATGCAGGCAATGACAGTCAGTAACAGTACGGTACTGTAGTAGCTTACCTGTTAATGGGGGTTTTTGGGCAGCTGTTGTTGATGATGATCTTACCAGTATGAGCCAGCTAGCATTAACTACTCACCTAATGCAGTGGAGGTTCCATGTTTAATGTATTTCCAAAGTGTGTACATTGTTTAAGTCACAATTGCATGGTTTTCATATCATAAATATATGAACTTTGGCTAAAAGCTTGTGTATAATCCACGTGGATTCTTGTTTACCACTTGGTTAGCCCACCATTTTGGGCGGGAACCCCTTTTGGTGTTTTAAGCATTGTTATAATTTAGCTATTGAAAAATAGCAGATCTACAAGCTCATAGCGCGCCGCTACGAGCTTGTAGGTCTGCTATTTTTGAAAAAAAGTGAAAATAAAAATTTAAAAAAAATCTTTATTTTTTTCTTTTTTTTTTGAAAATAATTTGGGGACCCCCTAAAATAATTTGGCGACCCCCCGAGGGGTCGCGACCCACGGGTTGAGAACCCCTGGGTTAGACTATAGCGCTTGCCGGCATAATAACAACTTGTCATGGCAGCTTGTCTACAACCGAAACGCACTTGCTCTTCCTCTTCAAAATAAGAGCCACTTGTAATGATTAGTCAACACCAGTTTTATTTCTAAGTCTACTTCCAGGACGTAGATAGACATTTGTAGCACCCTGAGATAATGCTTTGAATGGTCCCGGGCCGGGGAACGGCCGTACCCCCTGCTCCCCCTGGGCCCTCCCTGACGGACTGCCTTATTTCCAGTTCAGAGAAAATGCGGTGAAGGCTCAGATGTCTCATTGTCAATTAAGAAAGAGAACATGCTAGGCCCATACCTCAATGCCAGTGCAGAGAACACGCATTGCAGGCCCACATACAGGTACCTCAAAGTGCATAGACCATGCATTGTAGGCCCACATTCTACTATTAAATGCACCACGTCTCTGTCTGCGTGTGTGTGTGTGTGTGTGTGTGTGTGTGTGTGTGTGTGTGTACAGTTGTAATGCACGTAACTCGACCCACCGACTTCACATTCGACACACGTGTTCCACACCCCCACAGGGAGTGCAGTGCCAGGTATCGAGTCGGTCGGACCCACGGTTCTCCAGAAACACCACAAAAGGCTCTGGTCAGGCTCTGCCAGTGGGCCTAATGAGGCCAACTCCTTTCACCTGGGCCAGGCTCTGCCAGTGGGCCTAATGAGGCCAACTCCTTTCACCTGGGCCAGGCTCTGCCAGTGGGCCTAATGAGGCCAACTCCTTTCACCTGTGCAATTTCCAGCCTCTGCCTCAGCCAAGTGAGGCTCAACCAATCAGGCTCTGCCAGTGGGCCGAATTGATTGCCAAGTACACTTTTCAGACTTGTCTTCACACACAGCCACATACACAGATCTCCATGTGGGACACTGGCTGACAGTTAAAACGGGTGCTATGACAACGTAAATCATTAGATTCCCAAGTTGTGGCCGACTGCGACGGGCACGTACAGGTCTAATGCCTCAAATTGCATAGAATGTGCATTGCAGGCCCACAGTAGCCTGGCTAATAAGCCAGACTAATATCACAACACGGCAGGCAATTTCTTTTTGCCAACGGCTGATTCGGTCTGGTTTATTAACCAGGCTAGGCCCACAGTGCCTGCACAGAGGATATGCAGACAGTGCAGGCCTATAGATGCATGCTGTGGATCGTGCTCTGGGGATCGGGTGTCTTTGGCTGGTGGCTATCCAGCACTGTTTCGGCCATGCAATGAATAAGTCATTTGTGAGACAGATGCCATGGCCACCATGCACCGCCGCTCAAAAGCTGTGTGTGTGTGTGTGTGTGTGTGTGTGTGTGTGTGTGTGTGTGTGTGTGTGTGTGTGTGTGTGTGTGTGTGTGTGTGTGTGTGAAGCCGTTTCATCCTTTTCTTTGCTGTAGTCTTGTACTACCATGTTGACACGTCCCTCCAGTCTGCTGCTCTCAGTGTGTGTGTGCATGTGCGTGCACTATGCACATACAATTTGCACTATAATTGCACGTCTCTGCATACAGTAGGTGTGTAATGTGTGTGAACCGAAGCATAATGAATAATGTCCTCCTTGTCCCTTCATCAATGTACTGTCATAGGGGTGCTTTGTGCTCTCTCTCTCTCTCTCTCTCTCTCTCTCTCTCTCTCTCTCTCTCTCTCTCTCTCTCTCTCTCTCTCTCTCTCTCTCTCTCTCTCTCTCTCTCTCCCCTGCACTGCTGATGCCATCTAAGTCTCTTGAATTGAATAAATTATTGATAATTCTCAGAAAGTGCACGGTACAACAATTTTATAAACGTCAACGTGGATAAACACAAACAAGCCTATGGCTCGGTTCACCAAACGCCTCCACCACCAATACACCCCCAACACGGATGCACACACATCAAACTACTCGGTTCACAAACGCCACCACCACCAGTACACCCCCAACACGGATGCACACACATCAAACTATCCACCATCCTTTGCATACTGTGCTTATGATGATTAATCTCAAACTGCCAGATCGGAGATATCTCCACCTACCGATAGGCCTATGTGTGGTGGTGACATGATCTAAATTCTAAATAATTCGATATAGTTGCCAGAACAGCGGCCATTAACAAACCTCCTACTGATTTGGAAACCAATCCTGTCATCGCCCCCAAAACAGAAGTCTTAATGTATACTGTATATAGGCCCATGTTTTCTGAATTGTTTCCACCCTGTTTTAGCAGCTACACGGGATTTAGATGGCACTCACGTATCGGTAGGCACAGGCCTAGATCTCCTGTTTGTCTGGCAATGCTTGCGAGACTAGCTTTTCATAGGCTGACCTTTGGAGCAAGTGAGCAGTGTCAGTATACTGGTGCTGCTGCTTAGCTGATTATTTGGTCACCTTGTATCTAACCGTTCTGAATCCCTACCATCACAGACTACCGCCCTTTGTGATAGAAGTGGAGACATCCCACTGTCATATATTCCCAGGAGAGCAGAGCACAATGGGATTCAATTCTATAGGGACCAGCTTTGGGCATATGAGCAACCTCTAAGGCAGGGGTTCTCAACCCGTGGGTCGCGACCCCTCAGGGGGTCGCCAAATTATTTTGGGGGGTCCCCAAATTATTTTCAAAAAATAAATAAAAAAAAAACCCTTTTTTTTTAACTGAATGGCTGGAAAATGGAAATTAAGAGTTTACATAGTACGTGGTGCATGCATAAACTTAATGATTATATCTGGTTTCAGTATTCATTTATGATATATTTTCTGGTTATTTTTTAAGTCAGTTTGTATTGGTGGTGGGGAGGGGGGCGGGGCAGGGGTCGTGAGACATGGCCAAAGCATTTCCGGGGGTCCCCAGCCAAAAACGTTGAGAACCCCTGCTCTAATGGTCCAAATTGACACTTTCAGGAATAAACTAGTACTCCAAATGTGCCTGTGTCAATGGCCTATACTCAGGCCATTGACACAGGCATGAGCCTATCGAGAAAAGAAGGGCTGTCCTGTGCCTTATTATTAAGCCATCAAACGGCCAACGCTGGGTAATTTGGCTGTAGAACCACATGGGGCCTCTGTCAGGTCCCCTGTGGCTCTAGTCTGGCGATTTGATATACCTGCTCTCCCGTGATGGGATCCTGATACAGCAATGGCGACCAGAAAAACAAAACCCCACTGTTAACTCTGGTAGCCTATACAGTACAGTGCAGCGAAGGCCGGCCGGCTGCCTGGACCACACCAGCATTATAAGCCCCTGTAATGACTGAACCATGGCTGTGGGCCGCCTGTCCAGTCCACTCCACACGGACACCCGCTTTGGCCCCGGAGTCTCAGAAAGGTCCGCTGAATGCGGATGGAAAATGTCAAGTCACTGTGTGCTCCTCCCGACAGGAAGCAGAGGGGGCGAGCACACAGGATTCCCATTCATTCATGGAAGCCTTTTCTCTGATGGGAAAATTAAGCCGGGGCTAGGGGGTTAAAGCCAGAGGAACTTGTCAGGGGAGAGAGAGAGAGACAAGGCAAACTGGAATGGATAGGAGTTCTGTTCTTGTTTCTTTGTAACATAGCCTCCTACAGTATACAAATGCAGCTGTGAGCGAGGCTCTGCTGTGGAACTATACCGCAGTACAATTCAACCCTCACTTTGTTTTTTTTTTAACTCTGAGAGTGAAAAGGCTGACCTGTACAGGTGAGATGCAGTTCCGTTGGAACCGAAACTAATTAAGACATTGTTAGGTTTCATGAAAAGGAAGGGATGTCCGCACACTGTTTCACTGCTCCCATTTATTGAACAATGTTTCGACCCTTGTGGGTCTTCGTCAGGCCATCGTCCTAACGAAATAAAGAATTTTCCTGGGAGCAGTGAAACAGTGTGCTCCCTTCCTTTTCATTGTACCAGTGGCGTGCACAGACATTTAGAGAGGCAGGTGCTCAAGTGGAAAAAAGGGCACTTTGTGCAGCGCGTGGAACCGGCCGGTTGCCTTAATTGTGTGAGATTTATAGATAGATTTTTTTTTCCTTTTTTTTAAGGGCATATTGCCAAAAGGGCAGGTGTCTATCTGTGCATGCCACTGCATTGTACGTATATTTTTGACCAGCAGCTGTAGAATTTCTGGAGATGTGCGTGCTTCCTGTTGGATCCTATCTCTATTGTTAGGTTTCACCACATTGTTTTTAATATATTTATGCAAAATCCTGATATGCTTGTATCGTGACTGAGAAGATTTGCATGAAATCTATATTAAAAAAAATACAAACATTCTCTGTACTAACAAGGAAGGAGGGATGAAGCGATTAAATGTAGCTATAGCCAAAGATTTAGACTCTCGTAGATGTATTTATCGATTCTGACATCTTCAGACTCGATAAATACATCTGCGAGAGTCTAAATCTTTGGCTAAAAATGTAGCAGGGATACTTCAAGATACTTCAACAAAAAACTGGCATCATACCTCCTCTTAAGGCAAGGCTAATGTTAATAAATAATAGGCTAATGTCAACTCAAGTGATGTATATTTATGCACCAAGTAACCCGTGTCTTTGTAGCAGTGATGGTGGTCGGAGTGGAAGAAAGGAAGCAAGCAGGTTCTAGTCGTCACATCTGATCAGTTTTATTGAACAGAATAACTCAGTACAAGGCACCACGGGCAGAATGCCCCGTGGAATACAGTAGAGTCACATCATGTCGCTAATCAGTGTGAACTCCTAGAAGTTTCACAGCGTCACCGTATTTACTAACAAGATCCCGCCTCCCTGGACACAAACAAGCTACCTCCGCTTTTATGGGAGCCAATCAAATTGTTTACTCACAGGATCTTCCGGTGAAGGGAGGAGGGACACATGGCATGCAGCTCATGTAACACTCTATAAGTTTTATACCAAATAGGACTAATTCAATATCTACACTATATATGAAGTATGCAGAACACATGTAATGAAATAGTTCAAACTGTATTGTTAACCAGTCTAAATGATTAAAGCCCAAATACACAGTAGCATCATATCAGGTGTAAGAGGAGAGCAGAGAGCCGAAAGCTCCCTGCACACACACACACACACACACACAGCTGTTAGTTTGCAGCTTGAGATAGGAGCTGTCCCCCTGATTAGGTCAGGAACAGCACCCCCGACCCCCCTGGGGTGTTCGACAGCATTCAACAAAAGGACTTTGTCTTTACAGCCTAATTGTAAATACCTTAGCAGTTTACTATCCTGTGTGTCACCACAGTATTGCACGTCTCAATTTACAGAGCTCCTCTTGTGCACAGTCAGTGTGTCAACTGTCTATAAAATATCCATCACAAGCATTAGGAAATGGAATCATAATGGAATCATAATGCACGTTGGATGGTTGGACTATAAGCTTGAGCTCACATGTTTATCTTACATGCTGCGTGGGTGGTAGACAGTGTGGTTTGGTGTTTTGAGAGATCAGCCTCATGACCAGAAGACCACAGGTTTGATCTCCTCAACAACCAAACGTAACAAAATGTCCTGCCATATCCAACTGCTCCTGTTTTCCCAACCTCTGTGAACAGTGAACTGCACCCAAACAAGTACACAAACTGTGTGTGTGTGTGTGTGTGTGTGTGTGTGTGTGTGTGTGTGTGTGTGTGTGTGTGTGTGTGTGTGTGTGTGTGTGTGTGTGTGTGTGTGTGTGTGTGTGTGTGTGTGTGTGTGTGTGCGTGCGTGCGTGCGTGCGTGCGCGTGCGAGCGCGTGCGTGCGTGTGTGGACCATACCGGTGGTCTAACACGTTTAGCCTACTGACCATGAGTGACCGTATATTGACACAGCTTTTGACCCTTAAAGGGTAAGACCACTTTTTTAGAGGTTTGGGTTGTTTTCTTACCTTATTATGGTCAAACTAGTCCAGTCCAGGAGTTATTTCGCTCCATAGTGCAGTTTTACAGAAAATAACGTTATAAAAATACCAGCCCATTGACTTCCATTGTAACGGGGAAACAGCTCTCAAAGTCACTATTTTAGTACGTAAACAAACACAAACAAAGTTGTTTCATACAATATAGAGCAACACCAAAACTCATGTGGTTTTATTTCTTCATAAAAATGGTAACTTCCTGTTGATTTTACTATATGAAGATCTGGATCCGGATCCATGGATCCAGTCCGGGTTTTCTTCTGAATAAAAATGGACAAATCAACAGGAAGTTAACATTTTTATGAAAAAATAAAACCACATGAGTTTTGGTGTTGCTCTATATTGTCTGAAACAACTTTGTTTGTGTTTGTTTACGAACTAAAAGAGTGATTTTGAGAGCTGTTTCCCCGTTACAATGGAAGTCAATGGGCTGGTATTTTTATAACGTTATTTTCTGTAAAACTGCACTATGGAGCGAAATAACTCCTGGACTGGACTAGTTTGACCATAATAAGGTAAGAAAACAACCCAAACCTCTAAAAAAGTGGTCTTACCCTTTAAGCATACCCTTAGAAGCCACTGGATTCTGTTCATTTCAGTACGGAAAGAACATGAAATTGCAGAGACTTGACACTTGCTTGAGATATAGGTTGTCCACCACACTATGGTTGTTTGTTTTGTTAAAATGGGGTTAATTTTATCCACATGAACCGTAGCATCCCTATTTCACGGTGAACATTCTGTGAAAATAAAAGCGTGTTAGAAATGAAGTGAAAAAAGGGGTATTGTAGGATTTAAATGTGCCTTTCCAATGACAAGATTGATATGAAAGGTATAGCAAAAAGCATACCCATGAGAAAATATCTGATCCCACGCAATATTTTGCCAACATTGACTCAATTATTCATTAAAGTTCAGTAAAATATAAAAGAAACATCACATATATGAAGATATTAGTCTAACAAGCAAAATGGTCTCTGTTTATGCACATTATTATGGCTAAAGCTGTGCATAGACAATCCTGTGTTGCAGTGACTAACGTTTTGACCCTAAATATTGACATCGCCATAACTGCACACACAGCCATGTCATGAAGCATTCCTCAGACACAGAATTCATCGCCTCTGGGGCATCAGTTTAGCAGCCACCACTGTGGAAGGGACATTTACACAGTGTCAGAGTCAATGGTGTCATTGTGGTTGAGTCAGTGGGTCACATCACTTGGTGACTGGTCCTCTCATCCCCAGCAGCAGAAATGTCACATTCTGTCATATTCGTCTTGAGCTCTGTCTTTCAGAATCAAAAGGGCTGTATTTTTATTTTTAGGATGAAATTGGATCGTGGTATGATTCTCCCATTGCACCACAGTCAAATCAATGCTTTATCCCACTTACACACCTGAACGTGCTGGAAAAGGGAAAGTAATAACTTTTCTTTCTTCTTGGAATAAACTTTCATAATGAGCTTGCCATCAGTTGCGTCGACATCCAATTATAAATATTGATAGTACAACTGTAATCACTATGATACTGAAACTAATCGTGTTATACCGTGCGATACTGGCAGCGGTGAAATCGGATTTCATTTGATTTCACCTATCAAATGGAATGCGATTTCCCCAACCGGGGTGGCACTGGTTTACCAGGCTAAGGGTTCATGTGGTTAGTAACACATGGAGCTAGCACGAGGCCTTTGGTTGATAGTTATAGATCAACACACGAGTGTCAGGATCACCATAAGGCTCCTTAGTGTATTATTGCAATTCTGCTAGTTTCATCAGTAACATTTATGATTAGAAAGTGAAAAATCAAACCATTTTGGGCGGGAACCCCTTTGCGTTAGCATTATGTTATGCTTTAGCTATTGAAAAATAGCAGATCTACAAGCTCATAGCGCGCCACCGAGTGGCGCGCTACGAGCTTGTAGGTCTGCTATTTTTGAAAAATCAAAGAACGACTGACATAGAAACAGCTTTTTCAGAAAACTGTCAGGATGTAGAAGACATTTTTAGAATCGTTCCCAGGTCAAAATGGGTTAAAACCACGTGGCTGTTACTAGGTGGCAGGAAAGCAAGGTAGATGCCACCCGTCGCTCCCGACATGCGTTGGTCCGCCATGCGTTGCACCATGCTTGCGGTTAGGGTTTTGTGTAGGGTGTCGGTCTAATGACAGTCGAACGAATAGTATGTCATGTCAACGTGCGAGGTCAGAACCAAGTGTTCTCCCTTTAGTACAGGAAATCTATGAAAAATACAGGGTCAACCTCAATCTAATTGCAAAAAAAACAAACTCAGCTGATTTTGCATCTTCAATATATCCTGAATAACAGAAAAGTTGCCTGGAATTGGCTGAGGGGAAAGAGTTGAAAGTAGTATTTCAGTAGCATGTGACAAGTAGTAGTAAGTAGCATGTGACATATCAAACTAGGGGGTTTCCTTGATGCCGAAGCCATTCCAAGCATTAGTTTTGCACAAAAACACTCATTGGGCTAGATTTTGCCATAGCAACTTGCTCAAATGTGATGATGTCATCACAACAACCCCCTAGTTTGATATGTCACATGCTACTTAAAGCATGAGGAAACTTACAAAATATTGCCTTATAATAGGATGTCAATGGTGGCCATACTGTACAGGCCAACACTTCCCCCTCAGACAATTCCAGGCAACTTTTCTTTCTGTTATTCAGGATATATTGAAGATACAAAATCAGCTGAGTTTGGGTTTTTTGCAATTAGATTGAGGTCAAATTACATTACTGGACTACTTCTCTTACACATTTTACAAAAGGTAAATAAATAAATGCACAGGATTACTTTTCCTTTAATTTTCTTCATTTTATTTCAGTTTGTTTCTTACTGATTAAATAAATGACAAGAGTGGATGAACTCCTGAAAACTTGACTGATGTTAGACATTGACTTTTAGCACTTAACATCGACGAAAGATCCTAAAAACACGGAGGACTGCATTGATTGCTTCTGACAACAGCTTCTCCTCCTCAACCCCTGGCCCAGTGACTTTGGTATTGTATTTATACATTACACTTTTCTGCAAAAAAAAAAAAAAAAAAAAGTACAACTGCATAAATATAAAACTCTTCCACCATGTGTTAAATGGCTAAAAACATTCATCAAGAAAGTCACACCACAATGCCGTGATGCATCCCATCAACAAAATGACAATCATTTCACTTTAGTTTTTCTTTTAAAAAGCAGTTTGCTAGCACCGCTGCCACTTATTAGCTTTTAAAGGGGCTTGAGTGTCTAACGGACTGGACACACAAACTCTACATTCAAGAAAAGAAAAGAAAAGAATAAAAGATAAAAATCAAGAGGTTAAAAGCATGAAACAGTGTAATAAAAATCCCCTAGCTACCCCACATTAAGTGATTTAGAAGAGAAAACGAAACAAAGTAAAAAAAAAAAAAAAAAAAAAACATTCTCAAAAAAAAAAGAAAAGTAAAAACATTCTCCCGTGATTAGACTCAAAAGACGGAAAACAAAAAAAAAATAAAGTTCCCTGGAGTGCAGCCTTTTTCTCTCACAGATCAGAAGAGATCAGAACGTACCGTGTCAAAATATTTTTTTCAATCATGTATACATTAATATATATATATACGTATATACACATCTGTGACTGCTGAAGCTTGCTCACATAAGAAAAAACAAGGTTACGACGACATGGCTTGGAAAAGGACGAAAAACATATTTGCGACTACTGCACTGTACACTCCAAAACGTTTATACCGAAACCACACTAGGCAGCAAATCTACGGAAAAAGGAACAAGGAACACTGCTCGCTACACATCCGTGGTGGAATTACAATTTACAGTCATGAATGAACAATGTCCCATGGCTCGTGGAATTTTCTCATTTACAGTAGAATAAATATTTTTTTTCTTCATTACGCTATTGCTACTCTTCCTGTAAATTACACCTAACGCTAGACAGAAGCAGAGAAGCTAGGTACTTGAAAGCAGACAGATTTTTTTTAAGTATCGGTCCTGCGATGAGATTTTTATATTTCCTTTTTTTTTTCTTTTTCTTCATTTATTCAAGACTAGTCGTGATTTAACTTAATATAGCTATCGTCTCCCTCCCCCCCCCCCCCCCCCCCCCTGCATTCGTTTTTAAAACATCGCCTACGTTACGTTTCATTACCTCTTGTAATCGCATCGCGGTTAAAGGGTCACCTAGAGGAAGGCGGTGGTGGAGGAGGAGGAGGAGGAGGAGGCGGTGGAGGGAGGGAGGGAGGGGAGGGGAGGGGAGGGGAGGGGAGGGTAGGGAGGGAGGGGGGTACAGAGAAAGTGCTATGGTGCCGACGGTGGTCATACAGTGCCGATGTGGATCTTAATGTCAAAGCGTCCCATGTAGCGGTCCTTCTCGTTGTAGCCAATGTTGTCCCCATAGACCTTGCACTCAATGCGTATGTCCTGGTTCAAGGTGAGGTTGGTGAAATGGATGGCCACCAGCGGCTGCAGATAGTGGGGGTGCAGCAGCCTGCCGTAGTAGGGGTAATACTGCATGGGGAAACCGCCGCCGATGCCGTAGTAGTTGATCTGGCCCAGCTTCCCGGCGTCCTCCTCTCTCTGCCGGGATGCACAAAGACAATGGTTATACTTTGCTTTGCAGTTTAAAAGATGGGAATACGTACTGTAAGATTAGAACAAACATTCATCAGTGTCACCCTCCTCCATCTCACTGCTTTCTCTGGTGAGCCCTTCACTTAAAGGGGAAAACCACCCATTTTCAACATTTTACTATGTCATTAATATACCTTAGAGCTGTTGTGTGGAAATAATAAAAAAGTCCCCCCATTTTGTGTTTCCTAGAACTGTAATTATGAAAACGTGGTGAAACACATCTTGATGATGTCATCAAGATGTGTTTCACCATGTTAATGATTCTTTTCAGACCTCTAGTTCTAGGAAACACAGAATGGGGGAACTTTTTTATTATTTCCACACAACAGCTCTAAGGTACATTAATGACATAGTAAAATGTTGAAAATGAGTGGAATGCCCCTTTAAATACATAAACATTTGCACAAGTGACATATATCCTGCGTTGACAGGATAAGCTGTGAATGACGGGTTTTAACAGCCAGCCTGTATCTGGTCTTCACCAAGTCAGTCCTGACTAGCAGAAGATGATCTTGCTACTAGGTTTAAATTCACAACATACCCACTCTCAGAACAACCACAGAGAAACACCCACTCTCAGAATAGCCACACAGAAACAGAAAGTTATTACAATTGATAATTTGTCACATAACATGAATCCAATGTTGTTTGTGTGCTTGAGACCCGTTCCACAATGCAAGTCAAACGGGGATATTTCTTAATCAGAAAAACTATTGAAGATATCTTGCCAAATGTTTAAGTTACAACCCCAAACCCCTTCCAAAGTGTAATTTTACTTTACCAAGCCTTCTTTTATTACATTTTTAATGTTTGACAGTACAAATATGAAAGTTGGAATAGATACATAGTAGCTAATTACTGTTGCGAATCCAGACAGGAATTAGCCGAAAGAAGAAGACACATGAAAGTTGGAGAAAAACGCTTTAATCATTTGATATTACATTCCTAATGTAATACAAACAGACACTGCAATCATCTACATAAGAGAATTAAACTGTACAAGCATGCAATTGTACAGCTCATTGTAGTCAACATCCTTCAAACGGGCAAACTTGCCTGCTTGGCCGATCCCGGTTCCACATTGTACTGAGCAGCATATAAAACAACAGCTCTTGATAAAATAATTCATGCAGTAGCTATAAACAAGTAACAAAACGAACAATTCCATTTTTTAAAGGTATATTCAGTGATTTGACTTAATTCAAATATCACTTATTTTTTCTTTTTTTCTGGATAATCCTCCCTACTATAGAGTGTGCTGACCATATAAGGAGTTCCTCCCTGTCCCCAGTGAGCCCCTGGGGTCAAAAAAACCCTAGTTTCAGTTTTGGTGGCGGGTGGCAAAGCCTTCATCCAATCAGGATGAGAGGGGCCTTCCTCCAATCATGATCGAGTGGGGGCGGGCCTTGGTGCACAGGCTGTTGGCCTGTTGCACTTCCCCCCCACTGTAGTGCGTGCATGGGTGGGGCGGACTGGGTGGTTTTCCAAATCACCTAAATCACTGAATGCTCCTTTAAACAGGCCCATGATGAAATAGAGTAACATGGTTTCATAATAATAATAATAATAATGTTCAAGGCCAATTACAGAATAGTGCGTCATATCTGGGGCAATAAATGTACCAATTGCTGTGGCGTTTTATACATGTGGGAATGTTTTTAGTGTGCGTGTTGCTCCGTGCACGAGTGTGCGTGCGCGTTGGACACACAAGGGATGTTTGAGCAGATGTACAACATACCGTTGTTTGCCATCGCACCAATAATTCAGTGAACACCAGACCTGGTGGTCTCTCTAATCTCTATATGACATTAGCAGTGGTGTGCACAGATAGACACTAGGGGGTGCTAGAGCACCCCCTGCCCTTTTGGCAATGTGCCCTTTCGGGAAAAAAAAGAAAAAAACCTTTTTTTTCTTATTTTGTACAGTTACACTGTACAGTATGTGGACCATGGTAACATTGATCAATTCTTGATAAAAAGCTTCTAATACATTATTTAGGCCCCACAATCTATAAATCTCACACTATTAAGGCAACCGGCCGGTTCCACGCGCTGCACAAAGTGCCCTTTTTTCCACTTGAGCACCTGCCCCTCTAAATGTCTGTGCACGCCACTGGACATTAGCACATGGTGTGACTCACAGTGTGTCTCACTGAAGTAGTGCGTGTGTCCTATGGGGGTGGGAGGGGGCAGGTAACCCTCACCTGTTGATTGCGTTCTTTAGGGCGATTTGTTGAACGAACTCTTTCAATGGTTCTGGTCGAGCATGTATTGTAACCTCGTAGCGACAGTTAAATACGAGCCAAACGCGGCCGGACGGATATGCAATGTATCAACATTACACACCTACTAAAAAAAAAAGGCATACATTGTGATCCCAGCTGAAAGGAACAGGCTATACCCACATACCTTGTTATAGCAGAAGATGGGGATGACGTTGGGCTGCACCTTGTGATGAGCGTCCTCAGGAATGCTTTCGTTGTTGGAAGGAGGCTAAAAATGAAACATTTCAAGGTTAGGCCCCACTCATTTCTATTCTTGGTTTTCTGCCAATTATGCAACATTTTACAGCATAGGACATGGCTCTGGTACGGAATCGCATTCATTACAACCATTTATATTTTAATTAATTCATTTTTTTCCCTGTTCTTTTTTCACGTAAACATCAGCATTGATGTTCATTGTCTTGCAATGCCATTGGTCATGATATTTGCATATAAATACCCCCACACAGATGCAGAAATTCACACCACTTCAAAATCTCTGGATTTTTAACAATTTTTAACCATGACCTTTAACCTTTAACCCTGAAGAAAGTAAGTAAAATGCCTGTAATATATATTTTTTGTGATAATTAGAATGTCTAGAACATGTACATGTGAAAGATGTAAATTATTAATTTATTATTTTAAGAATTATAATAAATGTGCATACAATTTGCAGAGGAAATTATGTAAAAAATAATAATAATAATTTTATACAAAGTCCTAGTAGTACAAGTAGTAGTAAGGTTGAAATCTCTTTTTTGCAAGTAGAAATATATCCGGGTCTTGCAGGGGATTAAGAACTCACCTTTGGCTGGAAGTTGACGATCCTGTTGAGCTTGACAATGAAGCAGGGTTTGCCCTCCTTGAAGCCGTATTCACGGTCTTCGAGGCCTGAGCATGGCCCCAACCAGGACCTGTAGTAACGGCAGGCCTTCCTGACGCCAATGTCAACATCCATGTCCCCCCTGTGCTTGTAGTCGCCTGGGTCCTCTGAAGGGAAGAGAAGAACGAGGTCAGAAATGGTTCATTTATGCTCAACATACAAGTAACCGCATGCATGGCAAGCTTACTGACCGTTTCCTCTATGGGTCATATACGTTTTGTGAGCTTGTAGATCTGCTATTTTTGGAACGTATTGGAACATGTTCTTTTTTTAACCCATTTTGACCCGAGATCAGATTCTGAAAATGACAGTTTTCTGAAAAAGCTATGTCAGTCGTTCTTCAATTTTTCAAAAATAGCAGACCTACATGCTCGTAGGAGCTTGTAGATCTGCTATTTTTCAATAGCTAAAGCATAACAATGCGAACACCAAAAGGGGTTCCTGCCCAAAATGGGTTAAAAAGGTGACATGCCAAAAATATGGATGCCAGGTTGAAATGGTTACATTTTCTAACCATGTTATTATTGTGCTTCACAACAATGTTTGAGATGTGGGAGTGATGTTAAAGTTAACAGCACGATAGATCCTGTATGACTACATGGACTGATAAAGCACATTGAAAAGATACAGTCAAACAGTGGATGAAATAATACAATGTGGCACTACCTCAAGGTTGGAACACTGGGATACATGAAAGTATGTGCACAGTCAGTGATGGGTTAACATCATTTGACATTGACCCGTTTGTTTTTGTATGTAGAAAGGAGTAATGGGCCTTAATTGACCTATATCAATATATTGGGGGTTCCCCCCGCCCCCCCCCCACCTGAGATGGGGGAATGTCATCCCTTGAAGGTTTGTATGCATATAGTCTCACGTAACCAGACAACTTATTCCACAATCTCCAGAATGGAAGATGACATTTTATGTCATACGTTTTTTTTACGCCACGGCAGTGGACGGGGGGACGTTCGGCACCTGTGTCCGGCCACCCATCACTTTTGCGTGGCAAAATGTCAATCTGCCATGCTATTGACACACACACACACGCACATAACACACAATTCTATATACCTCCACAGTCTTCGAACTTCATCTGGTCCTTCTGCACGTCCTCATCGTACTGGGCCAGGAACGTCCTCAAGGCCTTGGCATAAGGTATGTAGGTCTCCAGATCGTTGGTGTTGAAGGAAATCTCATTTTTCTCAGAGCGTGGGGTGTGTGAGAGGCCTGCAAGTACAGTAGTCATGGGGTGGGGGAGGGGAGACATGGGGAGGTTGGTGCAATTAGTTTCAGCACAACACAACCAACACTGGCAGTTTTACTGTCAAGTTATTATTTCACTTTAATGGATTTAAGCACATTTGCACTCAAGAAATGACAATGCATTCATGGTTGCAGGAGGAGGGCACTTTGGATTCTCCGATGCAGATTGAGCCCGCTTGAGCCCCCCACCCCCTGCTAACATGACAATGGTGGGTTTTTTTTTAATGTTTTTTTTTTGGACATGCAGTAAAGGCCGTCGGGATCGGGAGTCGAACCCGCGGCACACTGCCAGACTTGATTACCAGCCAAGTTGCCTGGACCACTGAGCCATGGACCAGGCCTGACAATGCCATTTATGCTGGCACAGGCATTTGAGATGCGCAAACAGGCAAAAACTCACAAATGCTCCCCCCACATCAGAAGGTCCCCACAATCCTCAACCACTTCAACCTTAGTTAGCCCGGGTCCCCCAGGGCCATGCCAGTTGTAACCCAGTTGAGGGGCACAGTCCACTCCTCTCTTGTCACTTACAGGGTGGGGAGAACCGTGTATTCACTTCACTTCCCCCAAAGGTAAGTGTTCAGTTAAATAGAACAACACCTGCCAACCAACAGATGCATTTAATTGTCTGCTGAAAAGAGGTAGACATAATAGCTTGGATGATATCGATGGTAGTATAAATGCACTCGCTAGGTCCAATCCTTTTCCCCCTCAACACCAAATCTATTTGACGAAAATAGACGATCGACAAGCTCCCATCGCATCGCAATGCGATCAGTATGTAGGGCTGTCACGAACATTGGATCATATGAATAAAATAATAAATTTCTGTTTGTTTGGTAATCAAAAAATGCTCAGGGCAGATATGACAAATAACTACAAAGAATTTACTGACATTCATTATTTGTATATTCTATGTTTGTGTGTGTGTGTATATAAACGGAAACGATTGACAACAATTACGATTATGACAAAATAATTGCTATTAGACGTAACAACTGTGGCAGGCCTACGACTATGTTCAGCGAATGTTTGCCCCCCCAGAATAGGGACGATGCTACAGGGTTTATGCGGTCAAAGTATAATAACACATCCACAGAACACCACCACGCCCCCCCCCCCCCCCCCCATCAGGTACACACCCTGCCTTGACCCCTGCCTTGACCCCTGCCCCCTTCACAGGTCACTCAGGGTTCACAATGCTCACAGGAAACTTTAAATAAATAAAATACATGGAGGACTGTCTTCAACATGGCTCTCTCAAGGGGGACGACGAGTGGGGACAAGTGTTTTTCTTCACCGCCCATTGTCTGCTTATCAGGTCTTTTGATGTTTCCTGAAGCAAGTCACAACCGTTTTAACAGACCCAAGTCACTGTGACACCCAACGAGTTGACAGCACACAACCCACCAGCCATGTAGCCAAAGGTTTAACCACTTGGGACCCTCGCATCCCTATTCTGGGGGGGGGGGGGGTATTCACAGAGCTGAACCCAGTCAACTAAGCCTTAGTTTGTAGATGGTTTAGGTTGTCAACATTCAGCAGAAAGTTTGACACATGTGAAAGGGTTCAGCAGGACATATCAAACGCAAGCCGATTTCCCATCAACCAACCAATGAAGAGCAGAAGAGAGAACACATGACCATTCTTCTCCCTCCAACGTATTCATTGTGATCACACACACCCCCCCTCTGAAAAAGGGGAAGTAACTCACAAAGGCAATGTGAGGCATTATCCACAAGCCCATTAGTGAAGGGTTGTATTTTTGGCACGTTGCATAATAATCTAGCCTGCCGATTCCCATCAATTTATGCACTCATGCAATATTCTATGAAATAATCATGACATTGACCACACCTAAACTCTACACACTACACTGTACATTATATTAATCGATAGATTCTACATATCTTAATTCAGAGAGCCAGTGCATATATCAAGTGCCAGAATCAAAGCTCATAATTTTTTTGTTTTTACTACTCTTACTCCAATCTCCTGAATGTCCTTCCAGGGATTAATAAAGGCGTATTTTATCTGCACAAACAAAGCAACTAAGATTTGAAGAGACTTGAAATCAAATACAATGTCTCACACACTGACCAACCACAATATTTAGGGCACATCGCCGACAATTGGAGAGGCCTCTCGTCAGAGTGAGCCACAGACATTTGGCATTGCGATCAAAACAATTTTGGCAGCCAACACCCCATTGATCACACAGCCAGTCAAGCCTCCATCTCTCTCTCACACACACACACACACACACACACACACACACACACACACGCACACGCACACGCACACGCGCACAATAGTCACAGTGCGACACGTGAGCTTGTAGAATAGCCATTTTCACCAAAGGTTCACCATTTATGCGCTATAGGTGGGAAACCCTTTCCAAGTTCCAAAATGGCTTCCGTGTGAGTGACTATGGTCAATTAGGTGAACGCTTTGTTTTGAATGGGAAATCAGCTAATAATCGGGGCCTCCATCTTGTGAGGGGCCTCTGTTTGTATGGACTCTCACTCGCTGTGGTCTAAACTGGTGTTCGTGCTGGTGTGAATTCCACTCCTATCTTGCTGTGCCACTAGCTTTAGACTGTTTAAGTGTGAAATTCAATAAGATTGTGTTTAACCAACCCCCTCCCTTTGCTCTTGTTAGGCAAACATACTTGTAGACGTTGGCAAAGCTTGGCCTAGAAAAAATAAAATAAACAGCCAGGGCTTGCATACATATCGTTTGTCCATAAGCAATTTCCTCTAGGAATAAATTGCATTTGCCACAGCCAACACTTCAGATCGTGTCGTCTCTAGAGATGATTCAATTGTTGCAGGGGTCATAAACAGTGACCCCGCTGACCCTGCTATACATGCTAGCTTTCATCCGACAAGCCCCTGCCTGTGGTAAAGGCATAGCAAAGTGTGCACACAGGGAAGCAGCGCTGAATGCAAGCGCCGAAACATCCAAGTCACGATGCAGATATGGCCCACAACACCATTACAGGTTTATCATTCTAAACATCTTGGGGCCCAGTATGGAATCTTAATGGTTTGATGGAAATCTTAAGAGAGGACTTAAAGGACCACTTCACCACTTTTCAACCTATCTTCATATACTAGTCCTCACTAATAATCATGATAAAATGGCTACCATTTTTTTCTACTCAGTCTGTGTCTCATAGGAGGACTGTGGGCAGTTCAGAAACCCGTCCACCAGTGACATCATCGATGGGGAATCAAGCTATTAGAAACTGCAGGCTTGCTAGTCCTGAAAAGTTGCAATGCGAAAATGGAAGCCATCGTTCTCACCATAATACAAATCTAAACATTTTTGTAAAAAAATATAAAAAAATCTGCCTAACGATGATGTCACTGGTGGACGGGTTTCTGAACTGCCCACAGTCCTCCTATGAGAAGCAGAAAAAATTGTGCCATTTTATCATGATTATTAGTGAGGACCAATTATATGAAGATGGGTTGAAAAGTGGTGAAGTGGTCCTTTAAGCAAACTATCGTCAGTACTAAAAATTACATCAATGTCAATTAGCCCTTCACTAAGTCCCTCCCCAACCCATCCTTGTCCAATAGGCACATTAGCAGCGAAGAAAGCTTGACCTGCATAGCAACCGTTGCTAAACTATTTGGATTGGCATTGGACAATCGCTTTTTGGGGTGGGATTTAGTGAAGGGCTAATTGTCAAGAAGACAAACCGTACCATAGGCTCTGTGTGTGCGTTCCTTACCTGGTGGGGCGACTCTGTCTTGCCAAGTGGGTTTGTAGTTGCTCAGGGTAAGCAGCAAGGCCTGGATGGTGCCGACGAATATTCCCGCCAGGCATCCATAGAAGATCAGGTAGAATATCAGAATCTTAACTGCAGAAAAAGAAAATGGGGGGGCGTTAAGGATGTGTCATTAACACATGGTGGCGAATGACAAAAAGGATGGGAGGATGGGAATAATATGACGTCGCTTTGGAACCACGTAGTGCACACACATCGGAAACATGCAGCATCTATGGATCTCGTTTTGCCATAGTCTCACATATGCCGTTATGAAAACCAATCCTGCTAATACTATCCCATATGACTCCTGAAAGGATACTGTACAATGTAAGGAGAAAGCCTGCTACTTTTGAAAAGATATGGGGTAGGTTCTTTGAGGTTCTACCTTCAATATCTCCTCTGGGTTGATTTTGTTTTATTTATATTGTTATTTTTATTTATTTATCCGAATAATGAGAGCTGTGTAGTTTAGCTTTCTGGGGTTGGGGTGGGGGGTTTGTTTTTGCTGTTTTGTCTTTTTTTTTTAGTTTGTCTTGTCTTGTTTTAAAAAAAGGAAATCATGATTCTGTAATTCATTGTTTTAAATGATGTCTGCATTATCAATAAATAAATCTTAAAAAAAAAAAAAATACTATCCCATATGAATGCCTTTGCATTGGTTCTGTGATGCAGTTAGTAATTTTTTTATCTGAATCGTCTTAGTATAGTCACTTACTTTAGATATCAGTCGTACCACTAGGCGGAGATATGTAGTGGCTACACATTAAAGACTACGGTTGAATGCTGCAGTAGTGACCGATGAAGAGTTATACACACTCATCCATGGCACTCACTCACACGGCCAGTTGAAGTCAAGCTAAAGTTTACACGGCATACATTCCTATGGTGCAACAAACAGCAGCATTGCTGATAAAGCACCTGCCTTGCACAATCTCTGCTGCAGCCGCATATCTGGTTTAGACAAACATGACCCAATGCCGTTCAAGTAACCCCAGATTCACATGTGAAGACATAGTAAGTTTGTTATCACGCAAACTATCTGCACCCTTCAGATTGCAGTCCTACAAGACAATAAGACCTGACTTTAAGTAAGAAGTAAGTCAGAGAGGCTTATTGTCCGTGTCAGCCAGGGTGCAGAAGTCTATCCCCGTTTCGATGCGCTAGACCCCTGGGAGATGGAATGCTGAGGTGGAGCGCAACACCATCGGCTCCCAGTACTACTTATCGCACGACATCAAGCCGTGTGCCACTGCTGCCCATACGCTGAGCTGGCGCTGCCCGGGATTGAACCCATGACCTTGCAGTCGAAAGGCGAGTGCCTCTACCGACTGAGCTACCCGGCGGACACACATGACTTTTTAATCCATCCAATTACTTTCCGTTAGTTTAACCACTTAAGCCCCCGTTATAGGCTACTTCATCATACCTGCCATGCCCTTCAGATTAACTGAATATGAAAGACACAAGCCATAGTGCTTTCTTGTATTGAACTGTACTATCCTGTGCTTTACCCCCCTTGCAAACTGTTAATAACGTATTCAATGTGTTGCACAACAATAGCAGAAATAGCAGATCGACAAGCTATGTCGCAATATATGTCGCAAGCTTGATGCTATTTTTGAACATTTTTTCATGACATGCCCAAAATAGGGCATGTTTGAGAGCGTTTAAATCATCATGTCAGTTAAAACAGTCAATGAATACTTTGCCACGAGTAGGCCTACCTGTATATGTACATCTTGGTACCACAGGTGGAAAGAAACTCATTTAAAATTAACCTACCAAAATCATGCTCACCACCAAAGCACCAACATTATTGCCAGCCTGGCAATATAATGCACCTGTACAAATGCCATGTAAAGCCATACTGCATGGTCATTTCTATTAAAACCCATTTTGGGCGGGAACCCCTTTTGGTGTTAGCATTACGTTATGCTTTAGCCATTGAAAAATAGCAGATCTACGCTTGTAGGTCTGCTATTTTTGAAAAATCGAAGAACGACATAGACATAGAAACATAGCTTTTTCAGAAAACTGTCAGGATGTAGAAGACATTTTTAGAATCCGATCCCAGGTCAAAATTGATTAATTAAGCCAGGTAGAGTAAAGTAGTAGCCGAAGTCTCCTTGACATGAAGTGAGCTGGCGACTGGCCCAGTCCAGGCTTAAGGATCATTTACACGCAAAATGGATGCAAACAGTGGGGCTTGTGTCTCCACCGTGGAGGGGGGTAAAACTACAGTGCTAGCTTTCACATTCAAATCATCCAACAGTGGCAGCCATTGTTTTTTTTCACCTTTGCAGAGGGATGAGACAGTGAAAACGTGCACCAGAAACTATAATTGCACATCCGTGTATGCAGGGCACTGTGTAGTGCCACATTTTCACGATTTTTCAAAAATAGCAGACCTACCGTACAAGCTCGTAGGTCCTATGAGCTTGTAGATCTGCTATTTTTCAATAGCTAAAGTATAACATAATGCTTAGTTAAAACACCAAAAGGGGTTCCCGCCCAAAATGGGTTAAAACATAAAAATAAAATAAAAAACACTGTAAGCTACGCTTTACACCACTCCGAGGACGTAATTGTCAGATGCACAGCAATCGAGCTACCGTGTGCACTGCAGGGCAATGTCAAAGGGTCATATCTATGCACAGCAGTAACTTCCATTGGACGATTTATCATTTAGGACCTGGGAGTAGTCAAGATGCAAGGCTGAATTATTAAATAAATACAGAATGTTCCTCTTTTAGTGGACACATGTGGATCTGCCGTGCCCAATGTCATGCTATTAACTTCCCTGGCTGTGAGTGCCATATGATTAGAAATGAATTATTTGGTTTCCAGATGACAAAAATGTCAAAATGGGTTAAACTGATTACAATTGTTTGCCATCCTGTGTCCTGTTCTAATTAAATTACAATACAAAAGGTAGGCTAAATGGATTCAAGGTGATAGGTCTACATTAAAACGGAGTGAAATTCAGCCGGGGTAAACCGGTATAGGCCACTATACTGCAGAGTAGGCTACCTGTCCTCTGGGCACCGGTGCGCACATCATTGCGCATGGCATGACTTGGCAATGAACGCATCAGCATTTTTCATGCTGACCTCGGAAGGACAAAAGTTCCACACAAGTTTGACTGACTCTAGGCTTTTTGAAGAAGTTGCAATCGTTCCCTCGTTAATTAATACACCCATGTCTTAACCATCGATTTGGACTCTATAACATCGCTTTCAGAGCATGCGTTGTCATTACACAGAGACACTGCCCAAAATGCCTGTGTGTGTGTTTTTGTGTCCGTGTGTCTCTGTGTGACTTTGGGACATGGAAAGGAGGCCTGCCTGCCTGCCTGCCTGGCTGGATGGATGGATGGCGTCCGTGGAGGAAACCAGAGAAATGCTATAGCCTATATAGAAGTTAATCAATTCTGCAGCACTGACATTTGATCACAGCAGAGAAACCAAAGAAGACACACAGACAAGAAGCTCTCTCGCTCCCTCTCCCTCCATTTCCAAGCAAGCAGGGCCCCCAAATCACCTTGACTCACCTTGGACTTTGATGCATTTTTAACCCTTTGATTGCACCACCCCGCCATCATCATGTGATTTGAAACGGACAAACTTTGTTACACAGCGTCATGTTAAACAACAGCCTAGCATGTTAACAACAGTCCATACATTACGAAACACATCATGTCCTCTCCTCTCTCTGTGCATGCATGCGTGCGTGCGTGCCGCAGTTCATCAGCACCCCCCCATGCATGCGCACCGTCTATGCACGCTGAATTTACAATCACTATAGACAGTAGACACGCACAACCCTTTTTCCAACGATGACCTTGGCTGTTACATCACCGTTTGTTTTAAAAAACAAAACAATAGATAATACAGTATACTAAAAAAAACACAGCAGTCATTTAATTTAACTGTGCGATCAAGAAAAGCTACGTCGTGGTTCCAAGGGCAGAGAGGCTGCAAGTGACATTATATAAAACAACGGATCCATGTGTCATAGAAGACGCATCATACGTGAGACCCCACACCGGTGACAGATCATCATGTGCAATCAATGTGAAAACATCCCCCCGCCCCCCCACAAACACACACACACACACACACACACGATCGAACAGATCACGAAATGCAGCAAAGTCAAATCAAACAGGTGGCTCAGTCTCGCCTCTCGGAATGAAACAAGAGGAGGAGCGCGTCTCTTCATCTCAAATAACACGCGTGCTTTCTTCCTCCTATTATCATTATTATCATCATCATGATTATTTAATTGTGAACGTGCCAGCGCATCCCCGCCAGCCAGCACCTGCAAACACCCTCCGTTCGTTGCGTGGTTTTTAAATTCCCACTTGGTCTTTTTTTTTTAGCCTCCTTTTTGTATTATTTTTTAGAACCAGCAATACTTACACCAACTTGAACCGGTGCGTCCAAGGAACTCTCCTCTCTCAGAATTCCATATAAAACCCTTCCATCCTCCATCGTCGTCTTTATTTGAAGGCATCTTTTTTTCTTTTAATTGGTTAAGCTAAATTAGTCTTATTATTGAATTATTCCCCTTGCTGAGGTGTTTTCCTTCTTTTTTCTCGGGTCCCCCTCCCTCGGTGTGTTTTTTCAGCAGCCCAGTAACCGAAAAGAGCGAAGCACTCCGCACCGAGATGTACCTTACACCAAACCAGCCTGAGCCGATGCAAAACGCTCCAATATATATGATGCTGTTCCTCCTCGCGACTCCGCCCCCCGAAAAGAAACCAACTCCCATTAAAGCGCTCCTTTAGGGGGAAAAAAGACGATCTACAAGCCTACAATTCGATCTGCAACCCAAGCGACACGGGCTTGTAGATCGACTTATTGGAAAATATCGGGGCTTCGGTTACCTAGTGGGAGGGAGGGGCGGAGATGTTCCGACCAATCACAAAGCGAGCCGCTTCTCTGCGTCAACTTTAATAATAAGTGAAAAACCCCGAATGGTTCCCATAGCCCGGAGAGATAAGCCGGGCACACCGTGATTGGTTAGTTCGTTGCCGAGCAACCGTTGACACTACAGGCTACACTACAGCATTGTAAAAGCCAAAAGAAAAAAGAAAAAAACTAACACTATTAGTGAAGAGCTGACGAGTCACGACTATACACATTAATCAAAATAAATAATTTAGGTCTACTACGGTATGTGTACACCGGTAATGACAATTAATTAGGCTATTTCAGTCCAATTTTAACTTTAGTCAGACAGTGCACACAAGTCTTTCACCCCCCATCTCCTCTCTTCCTTTCTCCATCTCTCTGGAGTTTGATTACCCCCCGGGACCCTCCTGTGAATGTGTGTGTGTGTGTGTGTGTGTGTGTGTGTGTGTGTGTGTGTGTGTGTGTGTGTGTGTGTGTGTGTGTGTGTGTGTGTGTGTGTGTGTGTGTGTATTATAATAAGCCTAATATTATTATTAAAACGTGTAATACAACTGTCATCAACGGACAACGGTTGAACTTGACCTGGCTGAGGCTGACACTGACAGAGCAACCATAACTGACAGCAAGCCCTTCGGGCTATGGGATGCAGACTGCACCTTGAAGGAGAGATTGGCTTTGCTCATGACATCACTGCACCCTTGGGCCATTCTCTCTCTTTCTCTCTCTTTCTCTCTCTCTCTCTCAATCTCTGTGTGTGTGTGTGTGTGTGTGTGTGTGTGCGTGCGTGCGTGCGTGTGTGCGTGTGTGTGTGTGTGTGCGTGCGTGCGTGCGTGCGTGCGTGCGTGCGCGCATAGGGGACAATATTTTTACAACAAACACAGTCTGAGAGTACTGCCCACAGCTGTAACGTGTAATGCAGATTGAAATCTTGCTAGATGGTGTTAACCCTAACTATCCCTGCTGCAGGTGTATATAGGCTAGGCTACTCCTTTTGACTCGGCTCCTGGACGGCGTATCCGGACACAAAAACAAATCCAGTGTGCAGAGGCGTTTGAACGTTTCCAGGAATTACATTTTGGGCAGACAAGATGTGTGAGACGAGTAGGCTACAAAGGCTGAAAGGCATATGCATTTGCATTCCAATGGGTGATTGAGGGTCGCGCATCTACGCGCAACGGCCAATCAGCTGTCCACTAATAGTTCTCAGGTCTGGTGTTTGTCCTCTCTTTCTTCTCAGTGTATGGATTTTGGCCAACAGGCAGAAATGGATTCGCCTGTCCTCGCCTTATTGTCGATACGCCATGCACTGCCAGTGTGTATGACAATAGACCGGGGGTCTTCAACAGGGGGTTTAATTGGGAGTAATAGAGGATACAGGGCTTTTAAACTGATTTTGACCCAGGGACCACCATCCTGACTAAAAGTAACCTGGGAGTGGGGACCACCACTATTGTGTCGGCTGGGTCCATCATAGACCCACCTGACACAGTAGTGGTGGTGTGGACAGTGGGTTCATGCACCAATCCATGAGTTAAGATTTTTTTTCCCCCCCTCCCTTGTTACTCACTAATAATCACACTGTCTATCCCAGGCTACATTCAACATGAGATGGACAAGGCATTTCATTACCAGTGAAGAGCATGGATATCATTTGGCAATAAGCACAACATCTTTGTGGTTTAGGTGGTTTGGGCATCTGGTTATAGGATGCCTCTCTGGGGTCTCCCTAGGGAGGTCCTTGAGGCACGTCCCACTGAGAGGATACCCCGGGGGAGACCAAGGCGCAGTTGGAGGAACGCAGTTGGAGGAACGTCTCAGGATCCCCCAGGAGGAAGTCTCTAATGTTGCTCTGGAGAGGGAAGTCTGGAACACTCTGGTAGAGCTGTTGCCCCCGCGACCCGACTACGGATAAGCGGTTGAAGATGGATGGATGGATGGATGGATGGACAACATTTTTGTTGGATACAGCAACATTTGAACGCATCAACTATTTACAAAAGTATATTTTTTCCCAGGACCAATCGGGACACCCCAAGTCCTCTCTCAAAATATTATTATTATTCACATGCAAACATGTGAATAATATGCCTTATGTATGTATGTATATTAGGGAGAGGAAGAGGTCGTGCTAAAAGACCAGGTCTGGGAATGCCCATATATGGCCTTTTTTCTGAATAGCCAAAGCAAAAAACTATAGGGTTAAAGTGGATGCACTGATTTATATGCTATGTTAACCAATTTGGCTGGGGACTCACTGGAACCCCCTCCCTGAGGGTCCCCGGACCACTGCTGTAGAACAGGGGGCAAAACTGTTGGGAAGATTGACAGACTTTATTGTGTGATGAATATTTTGGGGGCTCAGTGTTACGCGGTATTATCATGGATGTCCGGAATACCTCCTGGCCACAGGAGTGAGCCCCTCTGTATTTATAGCCATGTACAATGGTAAGAAGCTTTAACTAATGGCAGGAAACCCAACTGGCACGGATTGTGAGTGTTGATGATGGCCGGAACATGACCTATACAATATAACAGCTGCCTAATCCATATTTAGGTGGACCTGGTGATCCACATGTAACCGACACCTATCACTATTTCACATCGTTGTTCTGCCCTGCCGGCAGCAACGAGACTTGTACTGCCGTTATGATTTTGCAGTTTGATCTTTTTATTTTCTTGCAGAATGTTTCTTCTTCTCCTCTATGACACTCTATACTGAGCGCACCTTTCTAGCTATTATTATCATTACCGGTATATTGGTATTTCAGTATGAGTGTCATTCAATATGTACACAGTGATCTAGCCAAAGAGAGCCTAGTACAGTATACACCATAAGATGCTCACAAACTGCTTGGGTAATGGACCATTTTCACAGAAGACATTTTGCCGTAGTAAAAGCGGCCGAAGGTACAATAATTAATTGGCCTGATGTCGAAATTTAAAAAAAAGTCTTCTGAAAGAATATATATATATTCAAAGATTTGTGCCGCATTTTCACGATTTTTCAAAAATAGCAGATCTACAAGCCACCGAGTGGCGCGCTATGAGCTTGTAGATCTGCTATTTTTTAATAGCTAAAGTATAACATAATGCTTTAAAACACCAAAAGGGGTTCCCGCCCAAAATGGGTTAAGGGACTCTCATGCAAAGTCGTGCACACAGGCCATGAGACCTGAACATATTGAAATACATACATGAAATTTGTACTATTGGTCAATGTGATTGCTTTACAAAATGTGTTTGTATTTTAAAATGTCTTAGTTGATGACCCTGTTTTGCATTATAACTGCATATTGTGCTCGTTTGGTTGTAGTCTGTGATGGTTGTATTTGTCTCTATGTATTGTTTAAGTGTATTGTTTTATCAGTCTTCATGCTGCTCTTCTGCTCAGGTCACTCTTGGAAAATAGATTTGAATCTCAATGAGATTTTTTGATTGATTATTTGTCAAGATGGGTGTCAAGCAGGTTATGTCTACTTTCGCCATAATACTTGTTCCTCCGGACAATCCTGAGGGAAACTACTGAGGGGGAAATGAATTTGATTCGGTGGACAAATTGCTTTCTGCAATCTCAAGGCCATCCAGCTGCTCCGACTGTGGGATCAGCCAGATGACCTTGACTTGGCAGAGGGCTAATTCTCCTTTCACAAAGATACAAATGCAGGAGAAGACAAACAGACTCTCACAAACTGTGATACAACGTCGTGCACACAATACAGCAAAGACACAGGTGATGAAGATCCACAACAAAACTATAGCAACGCTACAAGATGAGGCAGAAGCAGGGCTGCCTACTTTCAGGAAAAGGCAAGAGTGAGACTTCAGGGACATGATGCGTTCGGCCGCCACCCAACGGGCCTTTTTGATGTACGATGATAAGAGCGCCCCTCACTTCACACGGGTGTGATTATTTAATGTCGATTTGGCCTTTTTAACACCGATTTAGAGGAATACAGACATCCCACCCTAGAAAAAGATCCTATATATATGAACATATATATATATATCCACATAATTAACATAGGCTATATGTGGATAAATATGAGCTATGGCAAATATATTTCCTATAAATCCACATACTGTATATGCACATATGAACCTGAATATGGCATATATGCAGCATACAGTATATTCTGCACAGGCTATATTTGCCATATATACCAGAAAATATATTGGCATGTATGTGTGGGGAGTTGGAAAACACCCCAATTTTAAATGCATTAGACCAGTGGTTCTCAAACCTTTATCTGTATATATTATTTTGCTTAAACTGCAAGAGAAAATGATAATTGTTATTTATTTGTTTGCGTATTGTGTCCAATATTTGATTAATTCCTTCTATTTTTGAATATGTATATGTATATTTGTATGTGCCTTTTATTTCAATGTATCTTTGTTAATGGTACAAGATACTGGGGGTTGTGGCTCTTTCAGAGCGGGAACTCATATGTGACTTGAAAAATTAATAAAGAAACTTTGATCAAAAAACAAAACTGCAAGAGAAAATGATAGCTAGCATAATGATGCTGAATGATAATCCACCTTTTGAATAATAGTATTTAACCAAATGAGTGAAAAAGTTGCAATTAGTGCAATCTTGAGTAGATTTTAAATTGTGCCATAACATCCAGCCCATACATGTATTTGCACAATACCTGTGCAAATACAAATCCTTTAACAGTTGTGCTAGCTGAGTTTTTGAATGCTTATGCATTAAACAGAAAAGTAATTATTCCAATGTTTACTCTAGAAATTATCGTACACATTCAAAAGAGAAAGTGGAGTTGGATTGGACACACGTCCTGCCAAATCTGCCACAAACATCACCCGACAAAGAAGTTGCCCCAGGAACAGCTGGAAAAGGGTGTCGTGTCGGGGCATGGGGTGGGCTCAACTGGGGAGATCTTGAAAGAACTGCCAGTGAAGTTTAGTACATTTGGCCCATGTTCCCCCCATGAACAGGGCTTAAGAGGTTAAATGAGCCTATAATTGTGCGTTAGTATACAGTATATAGGGTATGTATGTAAAACCTTGTAAACGTGTTCCGTGTACTACAGTATGGTATAGTAGTTCAGCGTACCGCAGGTCATAAACACCTGAACATGGCATTATGAGCTCCATTTTCGTCACCGCTAAACCCCTTATCCCTAAACTTCTTTGCCTTTTTTTTTACTATTTTGAAAAACATTTTTGAATAGTTCAACCAGCCAATCTACATTGACATGTTGTGAGCTTGTAGACTCAAGCCATCTTAACTATTCAAAAATGTTTTGCAAAATAGTAAAAAAGGCAAAGAAGTTTAGGGATAAGGGGTTTAGCGGTGACAAAAATGGAGCCCCAAGTGCCTGCAGGGTTTGAGATATTCTACTAAACAGACACTTGAGGTGTTCCGGGACACTTTAAGCATTTGAACTCTGTATGCAGCCTAAGAGATCATTGGCTCCATAGGCCGATTTCTGCACACAAACGCAAAACCAAGCTGGTGCAAAGTACAGTATACTGTGGCTGTTGTGCAACCGGGTAGCTGCCAGCCTTTCTTGGGAGCTATAATTTAATTGCATTTCCAAGCAAAATCTCTTAACCAGGGGGTTAAACGTGGGAGTTTTCAGGCCGAAGCTTCTCTAACCAAATCACAAACAATTTGGCCTAATCTTCGGCTGCAATTCTCCCTCACTTGAAATTTGAATCATGAGTCACACAAGTCGAGTTTTCCTTGATCTAATGAACGGCAAAAAAAAAGACATACAATAGGACATGTTGACCGTGGGATAATCTCATCGTGACACTGTTTGTATGCCTCTCTGATAAAGAGAAGAGTTAACTAAAGAGTTAATTAAAAAATCTTTATCCATTTAACAGGCTCACTTCTAGGGCCTCATTCACACGTACCAAACACCAATCAAGCAATGTTTGGTCGTTTTTTTGTTTTTTTGGGCCACCACAATGCTTTTCCAATGGGAGTCACATGGTTTGATCAAACATTTGTGTTTGATTGCTGATTGCTGATTGCTCCCCCCTCATCAAACAAAAATGTTTGGTCAAACCATGTGACTCCCATTGAAAATGAATTGGAGCAGCAATCAAACAGCAATCAGACATCACACACGGACCGAACATTTGTTGTGTAGGTGTGTACGAAGCCTAGGACAGACGACATCAAAGGTTTTGGGTCAAAACTAAAAAAGTACTGTTTATTTCTGCACGACCCGACCACACAGTACACACTGCTTTTGCCATGCCTTGGCGTAATAAAGTAGTACAGGGGGACACAGAAACAAATAACGAAAGATAAAAGGCAGATAATACCCCACCTGTCATAACAGAAACTATCTCTCTCCCGGAATGTGTGTGGGTAACTGATTTATCCTATGTGTGCATCAAATAATTCAATCAACAAACAGATGTGCAGTCACACTTAGCTCTGAATCCAACTTAGGTTGACTCAGGCCGGTCGTGTGACTGTTTCAATCAGCCATCCCCCCAACACCAAACTGAAGCCAGGGAGAAACTCCACCCTGTACCCTCTTTTTCGTAGGCCAGAGGCCTGGGGCCAGGCAGACCTGGCTGGCCAGCTGCTCTGGGCTCAGGCTGCATGCATGCAGGAGGCTGCTTGGATGGGCTGGGAGTTGGCTCGGCAGCCGGGCTACAAATGTGGCTCCTTTGATGGATTCGCGAGCCGCAGGTAGTTGCCCGTCGGGGTCACTGCGCTGCTTTCACCAGCCTCTGGTGGGGGGACCACCATCGACTTCAGCTGTTGCTGCGGGGAGTCCCGCTGGTTCCCATCGTGCTCGTACTGGTAGGCAGGTCGATATAGCCAGATGGCTATTGACATGTAGCTGGGCTTGCTGACTGGTTCTCATCGGGAGTCGGGACACACAGGTGGCTGGCCCTCACCAGGATGCTGCTGCTGCTGAAACGTAACCCGGCTCGGTGGCCCTTCTCCTCACCTCTCTCTGCTGCTCTGAAAGGACTGCTTGGCTGCCATCTTACCATCCAATGCACCCTAGTGACAGGCTGCAGTTGTAGGGTAGACGACAGGCAAGGTTTTAGATGGAAAGGACAATTTATTTCCATGCAACCATGCGCAACACTGCTTGCAATGCCTTGGGGTGTGTGGGGACGGGGACGGGGGGGGATGACTGATTTATCCTGTGTACATCGATGCACAATAGGGCGATGTGTCGATACTCGTGAATAACAAGTAATAATAAGTTAATTGGGGCAGAGTAGAATGTTTCGTTGACGGGGAGACAGCCCATGATGATACAGTATAGCTTCCAATGGGCTCTCTGAGGTAGACAGAGAGTAAAGCTGTGAATTCTGCACGACTGCCAAGGGCGAGCCATACAGTATATAATTATAATAATATAAAATGATAATAATAAATTATAATACATACGATTTATATAGCGCTTTTCAAGGTCTACTCAAAGTCACTTAACAGGACAAAAGTAATAAAAAACAAATAATATACTGTATGTGGACGTCACACTTAAATGGAGACACTCAAGGAAATGGCAGCTTGGAACATGCCAATCCTGGAAGGAAGAAGCAAAAAAACTCTTCCTCTAAAACAGTCATTATACGCGCAACAACAATAATCATCTTTATAGGCCTGTTCCCTTTCAGTGACGGAATGCCTTCATGCCGGCAGACTGGACCGTTCCCGTTTTAGCGCACTGGGTGTCCCGTGTTGTTGTTGTTGTTGTCGTCCACACCCCCCACCCCCACCCAACCCCAAGAGCTTTGCTGTACCTCGGTTCTCACCGTGGGGAAAATGAGCTCTTGTTACACAGCACAACCGCACAGGCAAAGAGTGCACACACACACACATGCACATGCACATGCACATGCACACACAAGTCTCAAACCCTAACTACCTCCCTTCGCACCCCCCCGCAACACCCCCCCACCCCCACCGAACAGCCTTCAAAAGCGGGCTCAAGGGTAAATGAGCTTATAGTGCCAGAGGCCAAATAATACTTGAAAATTAGTAGGTTCTCATTGTTGACTGACTCAGTGTGTGCGTGTGTGTGTGTGTCACTGTGTCTGTGTGTGTGTGTGTTGCGCTTGTGCGTGCGTATGTGCGTGCTTGCGGTGTGTGTGTACGTGTGTGATGCGAGTCCTTCGGCTCATGTGTTTTTTTGTTTATGCTGTCCTGGGCTTCGGCGCGCCTTGAACATTCGTGGCTCATTAATTGCCTCTCTTGCATTTACAAGGCTGCTGTTCAGCCCTCCGGGACGGTGTAAACAGGAAACACTACCTTGAAAAACAAACAAATTAGCTACAGTATGAGCCGTTTCGCTTTGCCATAGAGCATTCACTACACACATTCCATCACAATTAGTCCACAAGAAGTCAGTGCTATCGATCCAAACGATCTAAACACCTGTTTATGTATCTGACAAGTGACACCGCGTTCGTAATTTATACCCTCCGCACGAATGCTGGCTGCCTCACCTTAATTGTTGCTTTCATTCATCGGACAGAGGCTTTACAAATCATTATTTGTCGCTGATTCTATGACAGACCGAAGGTTAAAAAAAAAAGTGGATAAACAAGAATGCTGCAGGAATATTGTTTCATAAGGCATTTTGTACTTTAAAATAACTTTTCTTCTACCGTATTTAAAAAGATATATAGGCCTATATATATATTTGTTTTTTAGATGGATCGCTCTCCTGGTGGGAGGAACAGTGCGAACCAGTGAGAAGATCTAGACATAGAAATAATGAACAGGTTAGCTAACTTCTGCCTTCACAAAAACTAGGGGGGGTCCCTTGAGATTAAAAAGAATTGAGAACCACTGGCATATAGAGCATTGCCATACCTTCTGATAATCCGTTGGGACAACGGACAAACGGAACACGTGTACAAGTCACGCTCCACAGCAATGGAATAGGACCTTAAAGGGAAACTTCACAGTTTTTGCAAAATAATATATGTTAATGACGTTTAGAAGATTTAGAACACTTTCCTGGGGGTCTTTATGTGTGTAATATGTGGTTTTAGGTATTTTAGATGCAGTGTCTCTGATGTCATGGACACTGGGCTCACTTCCTACCTGGACTATGTATGTTGTCTCAGTAAGACAGCCCTCCCCCTATCCCCGATGAGGAGCAGTGCACCAAGGCTTTATGAGAATTGTAGTCCAGGAAGGAAGTGAGCCCAGTGACGATGACATCAGAGACACTGGGCTCACTGCTAAAATCAAAAATATCTAAAACCACATATTACACACATAAAGACCCCCAGGGAAGTGTTCTAAAACTTAAACATATACATATACATTAACATATATTATTTTGCAAAAAGGGTGAAGTGTCCCTTTAACGAAGGAAAACGACGTGAAGGTATAGACAAATCTTTCTCGTCTCTTTTTATGGACTCCGTAAGCACGTAAACAATGCACAATCGTGTGCACACACGTCCGAGTCATGAATGATACCTCTGTGACCTGCAGGCGCAGCGTTGATTCATGCCAAAAAGGCATGGCTTGCTGACAGGGCCAGCTGCCCACTGTGTCAGAACCTACACCACCACCACCACCACTACTCATTCTTCTGTGCCAACCGCAGAGCTTGTTCTCTCACAGCCAGATATCACTCATCCAACCACGTTAGCTATTTTGGGGGGAATCCGTTTCTATTTAGAGAAACCGCGGTCCGCGGGTCTGAGCTATACTGTCATCATTAAACCATTTTGGGCGGGAACCCCTTTTGGTGTTTTAAACGTTATGTTATGATTTAGCTATTGAAAAATAGCAGATCTACAAGCTCGTAGCGCGCCACCGAGTGGCGCGCTACGAGCTTGTAGGTCTGCTATTTTTTTTAAATCGTTAAAATGTGGCGCAATGATTTCAGAGCGAACATTTTTAACGAAAATATTTGCTTCTGGGGGTTCCCTGGAACTACATATTTTGAGATGGGGGTCAGTGGCCCAATAGAGATAATTCTGGGGGTCCTTGACATGAAAAAGGTTGAGCACCACTGACAGAAAAATGTTAGGATTTAGAAGGCTTTTTTTGTATCGACCTCAGTCCAAAATGGGTTAAGGGCGCTCTTCGGAAGTTGAATAAGTCATAGAGTCTAATAACTCACACACTCAACATAGCTCACATAGCCCACACTCACATACACACACAACAGAGTACAGTCTGTGTGATTGCTTGCGTTTCCTGCAGCACCCTCTCCCTCTCTCTCTCTCTCTCTCTCTCCGGTCCGTGTCTGTAGTGTGATGCAGGGTGCTGCTGTGTTCGTAGGCAGACGGAAGGCGAGGCCAGGTGAAATGGCACGTCAACCTCACAGCACACAGGGAGCCATGCACTGACCTTTTAACCCGTTTAGACCTGAAAAAAAGTGTCTTCTAAATCCTGACAGTTTTCTGAAATACCTGTTTCTAGGCCTATATCACTCAATATTTCATGTCAAGGACCCCAAAAATGATCTGTAATTGGCCTCCGAGACCCCCCATCTGAAAATATGTTGTTCCAGGGACCCTCCAGAAGCAAAGATTTGAGTTCAAAACGAAAAAATATATTCCAACTTTGAGGCACATTTTTACGATTTTTCAAAAATAACAGACCTACAAGCTCGTAGCGCGCTATGAGCTTGTAGATCTGCTATTTTTCAATAGCTACATTATAACGTAATTTTTTAAAACACCAAAAGGGGTTCCCGCTCAAAATGGGTTAAATACCACGTCAAGGTCAAGACGAATTAAACCACTGTCACGTTGTGCGTATTGAGGCTGACAGAGTGCAGTTCCCTAAAGGTTGGGCTTTAGGAGGATTTCCAGAAAGGGGAGATTCAGTGGTTTAAATCTATACCCTGTCGCCATGCCAGGGTAGTTTGCACTTTGAAACAAAGGTTTCATCGGAGAGGACAGGTTTATAGCAATGTGTTATCAATGTTAGTGAAAGTCAACAGGGCAGCAGAGTGGTCAAAATTGAATGTGTGCAGCGTATGGTTTGCCAGCACTTTTAGAATATAGGCTGCATACAATTTGACAGTTCACATCTAATTACCAATTAACTTACATACAAAATGGACCTTGAAAAAACACAGTGTCCTGTAGTCCAGCTGTAATTAATATAAGCTATGAAATAAAATAACCTTTTTTGAGGGGTGGGGAACATATAGAACCTGGGATTTTGAGTATAGGGTAGATTATTAGAGCATGCCTTTATATTTGTTTGCGCTTTGGGTTCTTTATTCTGCCTGGCTCATCTTATCTCTGCCCACAAACACCACAATCTATACACACCATAGAAGACACGCATCAGCCACACACACACACACACACACGCACGCACATGCACACGCACACACTCACGCACACGCACACGCACACACACACACACACACACACACACACACACACACACACACGCGCACACACACACACACACACACACACACAGCTGCCATTATTACAACACCATGATGATGAAGCACTGGAGATCTGTTTTATGGACTCATTACTCAGGATATTTCATTTGCTGCAAGACAAATTAATAGTCTTCATCTTATTCGGTTAATTGCACCCTTATGAGGTTGTGTGTGTGTGTGTGGGGGGGGGGGGGGAGGGGGGGTGTAGTCTGAAAAAACGTGATGTCACCACGCATGCGCGACAGCTCCTCTTGCAGTGGTCGGTCTTACTTGAATATTTCCATTTTAGTTAATACTTGATACTTAATACTCCATTACATCTCGGCAAAGCAATTTGTTTTTCCTTTTTGATTTTACTCCACTACAATTATCTGAAAACTATAGTCTCAAATGTCTCCATTTTTTATTTTACCGGTACCGGTTTAGATGCCAATATACCTTTTACTCAAGTCGAGATTTTGAACACATGCAGGACTTATTACTTACTTACAAACGTGAGTACTTCTTCCACCACATGTGCACGTGTCTCCTAACGTAGACTTAGGCCTCACTCACACAGTCGCAACAGATTGATGTATGCTTGTTGTATACAAAGGGTGTGACACAGCTTGCCCCAATGCATTTCCAATGGGAATAACATGGTTTGACACAACATTTGTGTTGTATGAGGGGGAGGGGCGCAGTCGAAACACAGCCGAAAGCCATACAACAGCTTGTAGTCCAAAATGTGGACTACAAACCATGTGACTTCCATTGGAAATGCATTGGGGCGGCCATGACACTCACAACATTCATACAACAAGCATGCAGCAATGTTTTAAAGGTCTGAGTGAGGCCCACATGTGCACGTGTCTCCTAACGTAGACTTATATGGCTGCGTCTCCGTCTCGGCTCCCAGGGGGAAGTGATCAATACGCATGCAGGGCTGTGATACAGCCTCCATGGACACTGTTTCCTGTCCCCTGTCAGAAGATGAAACGGGGACATCACAGAGCCTGCACAGCAGAAGCACAGAGGAGCATCGGTTGCCATGCAGATTAGATTAGACGATCGCTTCAAAGATTGTTTTTCAATATGCTCTTATGTTTGTAGCTTAGATAATGGATAGACCTTTTTGATCCCGCAAGGGCAATTCAGCTGCCATAGCAGCACCACAGTATTAATAAACACAGCGCGCAGACGCAGATAAGGAGTATAAGGAGATACTCTGGTCTACATCTGAGCTTCAATAATACAAGTTAATATTGAATAATAAGAGGGAATAAACTGGCTATATGCACACACTATATGTACAGTACTTAGCAATAAGGCATCAAAAACCAAACATGATTTACTGTCTCTGATATCATAGAGGTTGAAATACCACATGATCCAAGAATTTGGTTACTGGGTGACGTTACATTGATCAACACAAATTTTAACAAAGAGTATTTTGTGTTACTCGCCAGTACAGATGTTTTTGCTGTTTTTTGTTTTATTCTTTTGAGTTTGTCTTGTCTTGTTTAAAAAAAAGAAAATCATGATTCTGTAATTCATTGTTTTAAATGATGATGTCTGCATTATCATTAAATAAATCTTAAAAAAACAAAAAAAAAACACGATTGTGTTAGTGTCTGGCCTGGCCTTCTGCATTTGGACCTCCCAGGATTTGCATGATATTTACCTGTATTAACGGGCATAAAAAAAGATGTATGTGAACAACATCCTCAGTGGTAAGATAAGAGTGAATATGTACAGTCAGTCCACAATGGGTAATGGGTAATACACAATCTATCAACAGCAACAACAACATGAACAGAGCCGAGAGGGACAAAAAAAAGAGGCGACAGGTTCCCACACAGATCATGGCATGGGGTCAAAACCACGATGTCTTAACTAAGTGTGCACATGTGCATTGGCTCCTCTCCTTCTGTCATGCATCATCTCTCTGGGGATATGTAGAGTTCTGTTCCATCTGTTAGGTGCCAGGGCCTTTTGCTTGTAGTGTTGGCACCTCCAGGAATTGAATCACATTCTGGTACGTGGAAGGAGCCAGCGCAACAAATTCGTCCTCGCGAATGTTGCAATCCCTTATCCCAGGCATCCTTGCAACAAACGTGCTTTGGGAGCCCGCGCCTTACCAAAAACAGATTGAGCTCTATAGTCTCACATGGGGGAATTTCTCTGGGGCTCTTTTTTGTTTGGCCAACAAGCAGAAGACAATCTCGCTGCAGCTTTGCCTTTTGGGAACCTCGAAAGACTTTGAGCCGATCGGCTCATCACTGTGGTTGTTTCTCATGAAAGGAGTGCCAGCCCATCCCCCCCCCCCCCCCCCCCCCCTCTGTGAAATATTTATGAAGGCAATTGTCAGCACGCCGCGGAGGTTAGTGAGCTAGGTAAACAAGGTCGGGGGCCCCAGTCGCTGCACTGTGATATGACGCCAGCAGGTGAAACAGCATTCGCCGGTTCCTCCTGCGTGCTTGCTTTAACCCATTTTGACCTGTGAACGATTCTGCAAATGTCTTCTAAATCCTGACTGTTTTCTTGAAAAAGCTATGTTTTTCTATGTCAGTCGTTCTCAAACACTTTCATGTCACTTTTCACGATTTTTCTTCAAAAATAGCAGACCTACAAGCTCGTAGCGCGCCACTCGGTGGCGCGCTATGAGCTTGTAGATCTGCTATTTTTCAATAGCTAAAGCATAACATAATGCTAACACCAAAAGGGGTTCCCGCACAAAATGCTTTAATCAGCCGCTATACGCAGATCCAGATGTGCGAGGTTTTATACCGCGGCAGAGCAATAAAGATGGCTTCTGTCATATAGCTCCTATATCCTAGATAGATATTCAGTGTTTTTCTCCATCGGGGTTCAAAGTAATATAAGCATCGTGTTCAATGCAGGGCACGGGGAGTCACGCCTCAGCTGTGTATAATCAGCTGTCAGTCTCGCTGATTGCTTTCAATCAGCCACACTTTTCTACATACCAATCATCACACCTCGTTCCCTTCCACAAAGTGGTCCATTTAAAAAACGGCTTCCTCCTACACTGTATCTCTGCTTTTCAATTGCTGCCACGCGCTGCTGCTGCTGCTGGCAATTGCTTGCCTCTACAGCAGGGGTTCCCAACCTTTATATTGTCACGGACCGGCTGACAGTTCATAAAATGTTCACGGACCGACGGACGGACGGACGGACGGACGGGGGGGGTTCTCATGTCTTCCATGAGAACCTAACGTTTTCATGGAAGACAGTTGACCGGCCCTTAAATAGGCTACCCGCTGCTATAGGCCTATTATTGTTATATATCATTGACCTAAATGGCGTTATATCATTATCAACAATGATAGTATGATTTATTTTTAAAGGGTTAGGCTTATGTCTTTTTCATAAATTGCTTTGGACATGTGGAAAACTTAGTTAAACATGCAGAGTGACACATTAGGCATTAGGCCACTACTTCACCTGGATAACATCATCTTTTCGTTTTGACATGAAATAATAATCCTGTACCGTCACCGTGTAGCGTTTGGTTTCATTAGCGCGATCGTGACAAAATAGTCTACAGCTGCTGCTGCCTGCACATGAACGGTAAAGATACCAAGGATTGGTGGACACTGGACAGTAACACTGACTCCAAGCCGTTTATAAATCACAGTCAGTGAACGGACGAGTCAACTTTTCACCGCCGTTTGGTGTGTCGCCGTCCCCGTCGTCCGTCCGCCCCCCCTCGCACAATCAGAAGCGTTTTCGACGAGTAGGATATGCAAAGGCAAGCATTTGCATTCCAATGGGTGATTGAGCGTCGCGCTCTACGCGCAACGGCTCTCTCTCTTTTCTCACTCATGTTTTCAAATGGATTTTTATACGACGGGAAAACTTGGAATTCCCCTCTCGTGTACCAGTGGCACGTGTCCCGCGGACCGGCACCGGTCTACGTACCAGTGGCATGTGTCCCGCGGACTGGCACCGGTCTACGTACCAGTGGCATGTGTCCTGCGGACCGGCACCGGTCTACGTACCAGTGGCACGTGTCCCGCGTAGACCGGCACCGGTCTACGTACCAGTGGCACGTGTCCCGCGGACCGGCACCGGTCCGTATACCGGTGGCATGTGTCCCGCAGACCGGCACCGGTCTACGTACCAGTGGCACGTGTCCCGCGTAGACCGGCACCGGTCTACGTACCAGTGGCACGTGTCCCGCGGACCGGCACCGGTCCGTATACCGGTGGCACGTGTCCCGCGGACCGCCACCGGTCTACGTACCGGTGGCACGTGTCCCGCGGACCGCCACCGGTCTACGTACCGGTGGCATGTGTCCCGCGGACCGGCACTGGTCTACGTACCGGTGGCACGTGTCCCGCGGACCGCCACCGGTCTACGTACCAGTGGCACGTGTCCCGCGGACCGGCACCGGTCTACGTACCGGTGGCACGTGTCCCGCGGACCGGCACCGGTCTACGTACCGGTGGCACGTGTCCCGCGGACCGGCACCGGTCTACGTACCGGTGGCACGTGTCCCGCGGACCGGCACCGGTCTATGTACCGGTGGCACGTGTCCCGCGGACCGGCACCGGTCTATGTACCGGTGGCACGTGTCCCGCGGACCGGCACCGGTCTACGTACCGGTGGCACGTGTCCCGCGGACCGGCACCGGTCTACGTACCGGTGGCACGTGTCCCGCGGACCGGCACCGGTCTACGTACCGGTGGTGGGGATCCTGTCATCCTGGTCAGTCAACGTCATGGCCACGCCACCATTTCGCACTAGATTGTGATACAGTTTGAAATGTCCATGCCAAAATGAGCATCGTGCCGGGTCACAGACATGCGCAGAGCAAGTTCAGTCAGGAAACTCCTCAGCCGCCTTGCGGCCTCAGCATCACACGTTCTCATTCACATCATCCAATCACACACTCATTCCATCTTCATACCGGCTATTTAAACTGAACGTTTGCGCTGCTCGTCCTGCTTGTTTGCTGCTGCACACACTGATACTGCTGCGCTGCTGTCTGCTTAAACCTTTGCTGCTCACCCTCCTCCACCCCAGCTACCACCTGTCGTTTTGGATCTGCTGTTTAGGTATGGGGGGGATTCGGAGTCCCTATGGTCGGGACTGATGCGCTTGATCCGAGTACCTAAAAAGCAGATCCAATTAATCGCCAAACCGTAATAAATATATTGCTCATTTTATATTCAATAAATATATATTCCATTCATGAGGTGTCCTGACTGAACTACGTTTTCCCATTTTTAGGAGTTGGATGAAATTTAAAACAAAGCAAAAGGAATCCTTGCCAATACATTTTGCCACCAGGCAGGTGTTGGCCACTGCACGCACAGCAGGGCAGTAATTAGCAGTAATTGGCCAGGCTGTGCGTCCCCTTTATGTGCGTACTGTACGTGTCCCACTTCTCAACAAGGACGGCGGGTCCGGGTAACATTCGGGCGAGCGGCGTGCTGAGGTCACCGAGTTTGCGCAGGAACCGTACAGACAGACAGTGTCATGACACACACACACACACACAATGTAAGCCCTGACATTTTGTCTAATGATATGGCTCCGCCGTCCCACGCCGGCCACGCCCTGACAATTGCTGCCTTTTGTGGGCTTGTGTTTACACAATACACGCTCGCTCATTCTCTTGTGTGTGTGTGTGTGTGTGTGTGTGTGTGTGTGTGTGTGTGTGTGTGTGTGTGTGTGTGTGTGTGTGTGTGTGTGTGTGTGTGTGTGTGTGTGTGTGTGTGTGCGCGGAGGGGGAGGTGGGAGGCATGGTGAAAGTAAAGTCTTTATACCTGTTCAATCCATGTACAGGTACACTCAGTCCCCACTGCTTGGATGGAGTGAATTGGTTGGGACGATTCCAAGAGGACCAAGACCCGACTGGGGCCCCTCAAAGATGTCATGGTCTATATGGAGTTTTGTTGTTTAATAAGTTACTAGAACAGTGCCCGTTGCCCATTAGGATCAATTTGCGCGACTGTAAAGACGAAACGGAAGTGGGGAGGAGGTTCCACTTCCACTTTATATTTTACTCATGATAGAACTTCCGTTGCTCCAGACTGTATGATGGAAGCATTTGGAAATTGTGATATTAAACATCTGGTGCACATATATGTGGAATCATGTGAGGGCCAAGGATAAGACAAGTGGCTCTCGATCGACTCCGTCACGGCAGTAATGACATCCTAACATAGTTTTCATCTCTGCTTTAGCCGCACTATGCCTTGCCAGTGGACATACATGTACATTTCTTCTCAAGTGCCCCAATATGCTGTCAAGCAGACATCCTGCACGAAGAAACGTAACCAATCCCAGTGCATTGCGCGACGAAAGGAATCCCCTGAAGAATTCATGAAGGAAGATAAATTCAACTAGAATCAAGGCGTACTTGCTTATATAGTCTGCTCTGTTTACATTAGAAGTGGAGATATTGGTCCTACAGATTGATTTACACACCTCTGATGTGTGCACACACACACATCATGCATGTTAATAAGCAAACAAATTAATTTGAGTGCTGCGGGTTATTGCGTCGCCCTGCCTCGTCCTCTAGATTGAAAGGCGAATGATGGATTGCTTTTCCTCCCACAGTGGAGGTTTGACAAACGCCCCTTGGATGAACGATGGCACTTGTACATGTACTCCACATGTACAATTCTGATAGTCATTTGTGACTCTTTTTGATACAGAGACAGTCATGGCAGCAAGACTAACTGTTCAGGAGAGGAGAAAAACAGATTTAAAAAAAAAAATCCAAAATGAGTTAAAGGAGCATTCAGTGATTTGGGTGATTTGGAAAAAAAACCGGTCCACCCCGGTAACAAGATGTGCACATGCACACGCTCTACAGTGGGGGAAGTACAACAGACCAACAGCACGTGCACCAAGGCCCGCCCCACTCGATCATGATTGGAAGAAGGCCCCTCTCATCCTGATTGGATGAAGGCTTTGCCACCCAAAGCCCAAACCGAAACTAGGGTTTTTTTTTACCCCAGGGGCTCACTGGGGACAGGGAGGAATTCCTTATATGGTCAGCACACTTTATAGTAGGGAGGATTATCCAAAAAATAAGAAAAAATAAGTGATATTTGAATTAAGTGAAATCACTGAATATACCTTTAATAGCACAGGAAGACTCTTCACATTACTAGAGCATGTCTGAAATAAATGTCAGAGCTGAAATGTAAATATGTAATAAATGCTTAAACATGTAGCTAGGTGTACACATATCAAGTTAACCCTTCAAGCCTGTTTTCTCAACTCGCTATTTTCTGGCAAGACAATACTCTATCATCCATACGTCCGAAACTGGTGGGTCAAACTGCACAACCAATATGTCAATTTGAAGCTATGATTCCCTGCTTTCATATGACATGAAACTAAAAACTAAAATTAAAAAATAATACAATGACTTAGCCCGCACTCGTTCAGCTCTGCACTCCAGCTCTAGGAGATGTGAGCTAACCTGCGTATGTCGCTATATTTATGTGTATGTGCACGCAGCACACCAGTGCATCTATATCTCTCTGTTGGCTGTATCTCGGTCTGTCTGTCGATCTGACCAAACTCGCCCACCCACCTGTCTGTTATTTAGTTTCTGTCCAGTCTCGCTTTAGAACAACTCTGCATAAACTATATCTTTATGCAACAGAGTCAAGAGACGTATGCGGGTCACACAGCCAGTCAGCGTGGGAGGCCGAGCGCTTTTGGAGAGCTAGGGGGCCCTGTGTGCCGAGCCTAACGAAAAACAAATCTAATCATCTGCCCATGCTCTGCCAGCACTTCTTTCTTATTACTGGGCTGGATATACACACAACTCACAGTATCTATTGACCGATTCCGTAATGGGTCTCATGATGGTCGCAGCCTACGTATTTCCTGTAGGCGGAGAGTGGAGACGACACATCTGCGGTTTCCCTGCACCAAGCTTCTACTACAGTGAATGGAAAAGTGACTGATGTTAGTCTGCCTCAAACGTTACTCTTTTACCTGCTTTTTACTAACACTAACATTACAAAGATGCCCAGAACATCGGGATGAACCTGTGTAGTTTATGGCTGCTCCAACAGTAGTGGCAACATAAAAAAAAAAAAAAGCCATATAGTAATGGTTGAGACAAAGCCGTGAAAGGTCCTGCAAGATACATAACGTCAGTCTTACCAAATACCCAATCTTTCTGTTTTAGGAACACAAGGCTGCTGTACTTTAATGAGGTACACAGATGTGTCGTCTCCGCCTACAGGAAATACGTAGGCTGCGACCATGAGACCCGTTACGGAATCGGTCAATAGGCTGTTAGAGTACACACACACAACCTCCCGATCGAAGCGTGTGTGTCAAACCAAAACGGGCGCTATGTTCATGCCCTTGACCATTAACTTGAACCACAGAGCTGAGACTACTGCGTGTCTGTTTATGGTCAAAACAGTGAGTAAGAATGCCACGGACTGTCCCATGTTCTGATGTGTAACACGTGCCACGTGGCAAAGAAAAGTCTAATTTAGAAATGGAAACTAAACTATGTCAGAACAAACACATTTCACACACTTTTTTTACTTGTAAAACTGTGATGCGACAATAAAGTTCATTCCGATTCTGAGAAAAATAATTTAATAAAAAGAGCAGGTGAGATATTTGGCAACAAAATCCGAGGATATATATATACATTTATTTTTGTTTCTTTTTTTGGATGCTAAAACGCAGAGGTTATTATAGGCTAGAGATACTATTAGATTTCTCAAATGGGAAAACCGTCCGATAAGACGTTACCGCAATTTATTAAATCACACTGAATTGCACTCTGCTACACACTTTTTTTCTTATTCTTAATTTGTATCCCACGATTTTGTAACCCATTTTTCACCCCTGTGTCAATTATCTAATGTTATCCTGGGCTCTACACACCCTCCGCCAACCTAGTCCCCATATATGGGGGACATGGGGAGAGCAACGGACTTGAACTCATGCTTACTTCATGCCTGAGTGTCCAAGTTGCTTCTTTACACCTGACAGGGGGGAGTTTCCCTGGTTGCACGTGGAAGGAACACGTTATTCCAACCAGTTCCTTTCCCCTCCATCAGGCGCCCCGGCTGGCCAGGGGGAGGCAGTTTAGAGACCAGGATTACTGCATGTTTTTTGTGAGGGTACCTACCCTAGGGGACACGGGGAGAACATGCAAACTCCACACAGAAAGGCCCTTTCGCCAACCCCGCCTCGGGTATGGGCACTGATGACGCGGAGGAGGAGACACGCCGCCAGCACCCACAGCGTCCCTAGCGGGAATCGAACCCAGGACCTTCTAGCTGTGAGGCGACAGCACTACCAACTGTGCCACCATGCCCCTTTACTCTGCTACACACTCTGCCTGACCCGACGCTAACCTGGACCTCTGACCTGGTTCTCTAGGAAAACCTATGCTGTAGTTGGCCGCCGTCGCCCATCTGAAGAATGGTAGTGTCGACGTATAGTTTCAAACATATTTAAAAAAAGGAAATATAGAAAATGTACCCACAACGCATCACATTGTGAGCTTGTATATAATTGCCTACTTTCAAACATCCATTGCATACGGTTCAAGTGGTTCAACTGATTTTGATGCCATAATACCCCCCCCCCCCCACACACACACACACACACACACACACACACACACACACACACACACATGCACTGCTCTACACGCAACAGGCTTTTTGTATCCATCTGTCCCATAGGAGTCTCAGACAGAGTGATGTGGCGTCAGTGTGTGCTGTTGCTCTATAATGCGCTCTTTATCGAGCTCAAGAGAGTCACCTTACATGTTGCAGTATTCAACAACACAGAGTACAGTAGGACAGGAACACATGCACACTGGGCCATGGGAATGAATGCAGGGACAGTCAGTTAATATACTGTATGTACACTAACCTTCTGATGCGAGTAAACAGCCCCTACTGTTGTACCAGCAAACACTGATCTGGATCTGTGCCTGCGTGTGCGTGTGTGTGTGTGTGTGTGTGTGCGCGAGAGAGAGACAATTATATTTAAAAGAAAATGGATTTATGCTTTTATTTCAGGGTGTAGAGAGACCGTAAATCAAGGGCAGATAGAGGAGAGAGGTGAGACAAGATGGGGGTCGGAGTCAAATGCATTATGGTCTGTGCACTAACTGTGTGTGTGTGTGTGCGCGTGCGTGTGTGTGCGCAAATGTCCTTGTTCACGTGTGTATTTATACAGTGAATGAGTACGTACTGTACATATGCACGTCCTTTTCTTAACTAACGGTGTCCTTGATGACGAACCAACAGGGTGGGCAGTGAACGGAACAGGAGTGAACCAATCTCAAGTGAAAATTTGACAGGCATTCTCTCAATGGATGCCTGGATTTAGCCCTGGTCCAGTGCTTACAGCGAGTCTCTCTCTGACGCCCTGTGGAAGTCCCTTCCGCAGCCCTCTAGTGATATTCTCACTACCGTGGGCGGGTTTTCAAATCCCAGCAAATAAACAAAACGACGTAAATACTCACCGAAACAAAGCCTGCTAGACCTTGCTAAAAGTCTATTCTCGTAGCTGGGAAGTGTCTCAGGTCCCCAGCTTCTCTCTAAAATGCACTTTGTGCCATTTTAATAACGCAATGTACCCTTGTCGGTCTTCATCCCAGCCATAACGTCCCAGAGGTCAATAATTGACAGAGGGTCATTATGGAAAGTTTAAATGCCCTCTACCAGCAATGGCACAGGTTAATGTGTAGAGTGGCTGTGTGAAGGCTGAGTGTGTGGGGTTAAGTGTAACTCACTAATCCAAGGGATGCCAAAGTCACAGAAGTCTGCTCTAAATCAAGATTTTAGATCTTGTCAGTCTGTCACCGAGTGTGCTGGCTTTTACAAAAAAGTGTTCCCATGATGAGAGCTGTTGTAATTAACCGCCGAGCCCCAAAAAAGGGAGCTGGTGAAATACTTTGTATGCGGCACAAACGCTTTGTTAATTTCATTAAGCACTTAAACCCTATACACTTAGTTGACCGCAGTGAAGTCTCCACAGGGGTCTTGTCCCAAAATGCACCACCAAATCTCTTCGCTGAAAATAGCCGATCTATACAAGCTCAAAATGGGTTGCAATCGCAATGCGTTGTGAGCTTCGAGTCGGCTGGCTATGATTTCCGCCGAATGTTTTAACCAGAATTTAATTTCAAAAGCTTTATTGTTAACCTGTAAGCAAAACTTTGTTGGCACACAGCGTGACAGATGACCTCTTTGTTCATTGACCACCAAATGCTAATTTCCTCATATAGGTCCAATACCCAGCCCCCCTGGGGTCCAATACCCAGCCCCCCTTGGGCAAATGCCACTTGGAGTCTGGGAAGCAGAATTGAGCCTCGGCAGGTCTCACTGAAAGGACTGGACAGAGCATGGGAATGTGCCCAATGTTCTGACTTCACAAGAAATTCTCTAAGAAGAGAATACCAGCACTCACGGACATGTCATACAGTTTAAACCATTTTGACCTGAGATCGGATTCTAAAAATGTCTTCTACATCCTGACAGTTTTCTGAAAAAGCTATGTTTCTATGTCGTTCTTCGATTTTTCAAAAATAGCAGACCTACAAGCTCGTAGCGCGCCACTCGGTGGCGCGCTATGAGCTTGTAGATCTGCTATTTACTTTATAGTTTATATACTTCAATAGCTAAAGCATAACATAATGCTAACACCAAAAGGGGTTCCCGCCCAAAATGGATTAAGGCACTTTTTATTCTTTTATAATTCGCACAGTATGCTGCAGAGCAGACAGCACAACGTATACACGTTTCGGCGTATAGCCTTCGTCAGCGTCAACAACGGAAGTGTCACATTTTATAGTGTCCGTAGGGTGCGACGCCTTCCCCTGTCCGTGTTAATGCAAACAACATTTAGCCACAAAAGAACCCAAAAGTGCAGTCATAGTACAGACAAATTCACAATATTATATTGTGAGAGGGAGGATGACTGAGTTAAGCACTGAAGCAGTCACACCTGGCCTGAGTCAAACTAGAACTGGACTCAGAGCTGCATGGGTGTGGCTGCGCACCTGTTGTGCATGGACTTGATCAAGGCACAACAGGATAAATCAGTCATCTCCACAAACACTAAAGAGAGGCTCTGTCCGGACAGTGCCTCTCTTTAGTGTTTGTGGAGATGACTGATTTATCCTGTTGTGCCTTGATCAAGTCCATGCACAACAGGTGCGCAGCCACACCCAGCTCTGAGTCCAGTTCTAGTTTGACTCAGGCCAGGTGTGACTGCTTAACTCAGTCATCCTCCCTCTCACATATATATACAAAACTTTTTTTATATATATTTTATCCCACGATTTTGTAACCCATTTTTTCACCCCTGTGTCAATTATCTAATGTGATCCTGGGCTCTACACACCCTCCGCCAACCTAGTCCCCATATATGGGGGACATGGGGAGAGCAACGGACTTGAACTCATGCTTCCTTCATCCCTGGTTGGACGTAGCGCGTGGAAGGAACACGTTATTCCAACCAGTTCCTTTCCCCTCCATCAGGCGCCCCGGGTGGCCAGGGGGAGGCAGTTTAGAGACCAGGATTACTGCATGTTTTTTGTGAGGGTACCTACCCTAGGGGACACGAGGAGAACATGCAAACTCCACACAGAAAGGCCCTTTTGCCAACCCTGCCTCGGGTATGGGCATTGATGACGCGGAGGAGGAAACACACCGCCAGCACCCACAGCGTCCCGAGCGGGAATCGAACCCAGGACCTTCTAGCTGTGAGGCGACAGCACTACCAAGTTGTGCCACCGTGGCCTTATATATACAAAACTTTAACTAGGACGTGCGGGCGTCCTTGCTCCAAATGTTCTAACCTAAACACATGAACCCTATAGCGTCCCTATTCTGGGCATGCCTTTAATAGGTGAAAATGCAGTGAAAATAGCATATGTACAAGCTCACAACACATCACAACGCAACGCATTGTGAGCTTGTAGATCGGCTATTCTTTGCGAAGAGATTTGGTGTAGAGGGAAAACCCTATAGGGGGGGCAACTACAGACCCTCTGGGATCCCCAGGTAAATGATGTATATGACGACAGTAAAAATGTACATTAGATGTGCACGATAAATAACGCCTAGGGCTCCTGGTAGGGACTCCCATGGCAAAGGATGGTTCAAACAAGACCCCATGAAAAAACTAGCTAGACGAGAGAGACAGTGTATACCCTGACCGGACAAAGCCCTGGACCCTGTTCTGGAGCCGTGAGCCGTGCACTCAGCCATCCAAATGGTTAGAAGGTCTATTCTATTCTATTCTGTGAATGAATGCTGATATTCATTGTATCTACTATTACCATCATTAACATATGAAGGTAAAGTTAAAGATACAGCAAAGTCATGGCAAATTTAGTTTAGTTAAAGTACGTAGTGCTGTCAACCAAACCACCTGCGAGCTATTTTAGGAAAGCATGCAGGAAACCTAGCACTTTATTGGAGGTTCTTCTTCTCTTCGGACGTGCCCCCACACCTACACACACACACACATACACACCAACAACAACAACAACAACAACGAAGTGCCTAAGCTTTGATAGTAAGGCTAGTGTTTTTTTCCTGACATTCAGGATCGTCTGTCTCGATTACTCAGTCCTCCTGAACACGGAAGGAGGAGGGGTGGGTCATGAAACATTCATGGCGGGAACCCGATAGGGAGGTTGATGTTTCTTCTCCATCCTCTCATCACCCCCTCAGGAGCAGAGATGGTGGGGAGGGGCGGGCTGAAACTCTGCTTCAGGGAGAACAACTCCCGGGGGGGGGGCCGTGGTTCCTCCAGCTCCATCCCAGTCCAACATTAGAGACGGAAGCAGCAGCTAACGTGAAGCTATACCGCTTTGTCGGCGCTGCCGAGTTATAGGCGGGTCAGAATGAACACAACGGAACAGATCTTGTCCAGGTTATATCGGTGGCGGCGTATAAACACGGTACAAACACCCACCGTCAAAGGGAGGCAGGCGGGACAGGGCAACCGACGACACACTACGAAAACCAACAAGCGCGTACAGGCCTACTTGTACAGTACATGTTTACATTTGACACAATACAAAAACACCACACACAGGAACAGATACGTATGTAGGAACTGGATACTAGCATAGTGTACACAGCCCGCACCCTGATATCCAGTAGCGTAAAGGTGCAACATGGCCGGCAGTCTGCTAGTGTCCAAAGTGTAACGCACACCCATCCCTTATTAAACTTTTATTGTCCCTCACCCTCTTCTGTTCTGTGCGACTGCCTTTCAACCCGTTCAGAGCGACGACGTACATCAAGCATTCGCCGCTTGTCCACGCCCCCCCCCCCCCCCCCCCCCCCCCCCCTTCTCGGGAGCTATGGTGAAATATTACGTTCTTTGGACATTTGAAGCAGTAGGTTACAGATTAAACTGAGTGTCATGCATATTTAACGGTAGCCTAGCTCACGCCTCCCCCCCTTCACCACGGTACAAAGTTTACTAGACCTATACTCATTCATTCCATCCAATAATTCATGTGCCGGTTAACCCATTTCGACCTATAGAGGACGATTCTACAAATGCCTTCGAAATCCTGACAGTTTTCTGAAAACCCTGTTTCTATATGTTCTCAAAAGAAATTCATGTCAAGGACCCCCAAAATTATTGGCCGCCGGACCCCCATCTGAAAATATGTTGTTCCAGGGACCTCCCAGAAGCAAAGATTTGAGTTAAAAAAACGTTCGATCTGAAAGAATATATATTCAAAGATTTGCGCCACATTGTCACGATTTTTCAAAAATAGCAGATCTGCTATTTTTCAATAGCTAAAGATGCTTAAAACACCAAAAGGGGTTGCCGTCCAGAATGGGTTAATATTTGAGCCATTCTAGATAACAATAGAATCTCCAGTCTGAACAGGTAGCACACCGACCACACACACGCGCACATGCACACACGTGCTGCACGTGCACGCTTGTTGTGCCGCGCAATGCAAGAACACGGCGCACACACACAGGCGCAAACAGTCAAACATTAGAGGCTATTAAAGAAATTGACCTCGTCAGTTAGGTCAAAGACCATTTGGGCTCTTGTGCTCGGAGATAAAGCTAAAGTAACCCCATTTACCCACGCTGGTTTGGGCTTGAATCCCGTGTGTGTGTACGTGTGTGTGTGTGTGTGTGTGTGTGTGTGTGTGTGTGTGTGTGTGTGTGTGTGTGTGTGTGTGTGTGTGTGTGTGTGTGTGTGTGTACATATGTGTGTGTACATGTGTGTGTGTGTGTGTGTGTGTGTGTGTGTGTGTGTGTGTGTGTGTGTGTGTGTGTGTGTGTGTGTGTGTGTGTGTGTGTGTGTGTGTGTGTGTGTGTGTGTGTGTGTGTGTACATGTGTGTGTGTGCGTGCGCGCGTGTGTCACTCTGTGTGTCTCACAGCTTGCCTACTGTCTTAAGAGGGACTGTTGGTTCCCCAGTCTTCTGTGTTACCAGGGTCCGCCACTAATTGCTAGATGGAATGGGGGGTTTAAGTCACTTCCAATTAATTTGACCATTATGTACATAAAGTGCCACATCAGATTATTGAAAATGGAAACTTGTACCCTTTATTTCCAATGCGGTCGTGTGGTTCCACGCATATTGTGTAATAGAAGTGCGTCTCAAATGGGAGGCTGTTTTCCAGGAACTAAATTTAGCAACGGGGAGTTAATGTTCTGAATACCTGAAACCGCAATGGTTGATGACTGTCACCTCTGACATCGCTCTCTAAGTGTTCGGCAAATGGATGCCATTTACCGCCTTTATGGAGCTTAATTGGTTATGGGGTTTAATTGTTTTTTTGTGCATTCGTGGCCCAGCTGTTCGCATTAACCAAGCATATGGTCAATGCAAGCTTTCGCAGGAAAATATCAGATCGACAAGATCTGTGGTTAAAATCCTGCCCTGTGCTGCATGCTTTGAATTTCTTTTCTTTCTTTTTTTTTGTCCGACCTTGGACAAAATTTCCTTTGAACATTTTTACACTTTGCTACACAAAGCCCGGCACTTGGCACAGTCCTCAGTCCTCCACAGATTTGTTGTCAGTGTTAGTTTATATCAAAGGCCTTTAATCAAACAGTCGCTTGCAAAACATCCAGAGTGAGAATTAATAAGTTGATATTTAATTTAACCCATTTACCGCTACCATTATTTAATCCCTCCGTTGCGTCCTGCCAGGGTTTTATCGCGCGTGACACTTACTTTGAAGAGCCAAATATCCATAATCGCATTTTACTATGAAACCATTCCGTGTGTGTTGACGAAGCTGTTGCTTGTTCTCTCGGTCGGTGGTGGAAAAAGTGGACCGCGAGTATCACAGCGCCTGCTACAGGCCGTTGAAAACGCTTATCTGGGACAAAGCGACCCCTCCAATGTCGCTTCTGGAGATACAGCCGTCTGAAAACAGAGCAGGCAATGTAAGTGGATGCGCGTGTGGTGTATTTTCACACCCTAAAACTCACTAAACCGTAGTAAACTCTAGAGAGATGAACTAGGCTAAAGCAAACTTGTAGAGTAGTGAAAAACCTCGTCAAAAAGCATCAGATCGGATCGGAGAAACACAGGCAGAGAGATGAACTGGAATCCCATCGGAGTAGTATTTATTGCAGGAGTACAAATACAGAGAGAATAGCTTCGCCTTTAGACCCTGAGCCCATGGAGCTCAGGGCCCCATATGACTGACCGTAGCCAGCCCAGACTAGTGATTTTCACATTGACAACATGACATGATATACTTTTGCATAGACAGAGTTGAATACAGGAAGGGTGGAGCTAAGTTTAACATACACATTTGGTGTCCCAAACGGTTCCTGAAGGACAATAGAATACTAAATATCTCTCCAACACCTCAGACGGCTTCAAACAGTATTAGCAAGGTACTCAGGCTGAGTGATTGCTCTGAGTCTAGACCGGCCGTCTCCTAGCTCACTAACCAAATTAACACATGTAGTGACCAAATGTATCTAGTCTAATTATTGCAAATATTGTATTATGGCTTATATGGACTATATTTACGATTCCACACTCCCCCCTTATGACAATCACAAGATTGGCATACAAAACAATACATATAGTCCATATTCAACTGTAGTACACCCCCCTTTGACTCCACATAGCCTATAACACACATTAGGAAAAACAACAACAAATGACAACATTACACAAAGTTCCCAAAATGATTACAACTGGTTCAAATTACATGTTTACGTTCTTCTAAATGATTCTTCTTCACATCCATACAATTTCATCAATGTACACCTAGCATCACTTTTCGACACATTACGACACTCACAATACCCTGTCTGTAACTTCAAATCACTTTTTTAAACGAATTTCACATAACCTTATCGATCAATGATAGAAATGAAACTTTAAACATATACTGACATTAAAATCACAACAATTCCGTCTTAACCCCTTTGTTTCACTTTGAAACTCCCACTTTGTTTGGAATAATTATTGACCTTCAATCTTAATAACTAAACACCCAGTTTAATATGATATTAAGAGTAAAACATAGTCATAACATTCATTTTCAAATAAGTTTTTCGGACATGTTTGATAAATTCATTTATATTTTGAAACTACTCCTTCAAAGGCTTGGTGAGCGCGATGCGGGGAAGGGAGTGAGGCAAAATAAGATCCGATGCCAATACGATCCTAGCCAGAGGCCACCTCCTGCTTCAGACTAACAAGTCACAGTTCAACTTAACCAGGGTACTATCGGGTTACGTTACTTATCCTGACCCTAACTTTTCAAGTAACTACTTGATGAACGCTAACTCCCTCACGTTTAAAGGCAAAAGCTTTCTCAATAATAACAAAGAAATCTTTCACGTCGTGGCACCCTAACTGCCTTTAGTTGACATTATCGTAAACTAAATTTAACACGAGAAAAGAATAATCAGCTCTACTAATTCTAAGACGATTTTATACTGAAGCGTATGAGAGTGGCACCGGGATCTCGGCCGTCTGACACAGAGCATCAATTAATCTCAATAAAGCTAAAATTATTTAAACATTCTCCAAATTACCCCATAGACTCTATTTCTTGAATCAACTTCTTAACTAATTTAAATTCGACAAAACACACAAACATCAACGTATGCCTACATATACGCTGAATAGACTCACATTTAGACACACTTTTTGAATACAGATAAAGACTATTGAATCTCTCCGTTATTAATAAACTTCTTATAATGTCGCATTTTTCATTGTTCTCACCTCGTGTCCATACAGCCATGCTTGGTCAAACAGAAGCTGCATGAAAGTTGCCAACTTCTCTCGCACCGCCGCTCCGCTTCCACTGTCCTATCCAACACAGCACCATACTCCCCCCTCCAGACATTACATGAATATGAAATATCACATAAATGACTGGAAAGAAAAACATGAACGCACGTGTAGCTACAGGCCCCATCGAAACAAAGATACGCCGCAAAACGAGCTTGCAGATCCGCTGTTTCCGAAGAATGAAATGAACAGTGATCGCCGTCCGCGACCTCCACCGCTGATGATGAACCATGCGCTGATCGCTCTCCCCCCTGAGCATGGACCGCCGACGAACTCCCGGTCCGCTGCTTGGTGAAGGCTTCGTAGAGACGTCTCCTCCGGGTCGGAGACCCGCTGCTCCCCGCCGAGACCTGAAGAGAAGCACGTTCCCCGTCGACGCGCTGTGGAGGGCCTCTCCCCCCTGTCCAGATCGAATCCAGGTCGCCGATCATCAGAGCTCCGGAGCGCACCGTTGTCCTCCATTCTCGCCGAAGAGAAGACCACTTCTTCCCGCTGTAGACGAACGCCGTCTCGCCGAAAAATCAAACAAACCTCCAACCGCCAAAATTAGACTGAAGTTATCCAAAAGCCCCCGCTGGCCCTCTGCTGCCTGGCACTGGATGCACCAAAGACACCGGGTTTCAGGGCAACATCTATGTGGCATCTTGTGGCTAGGAAAATCAACTCCCAACCAACAGGACCGGGTTTCCAAGGCATCCATCTATGTGGTGTATTTTCACACCCTAAAACTCACTAAACCGTAGTAAACTCTAGAGAGATGAACTAGGCTAAAGCAAACTTGTAGAGTAGTGAAAAACCTCGTCAAAAAGCATCAGATCGGATCGGAGAAACACAGGCAGAGAGATGAACTGGAATCCCATCGGAGTAGTATTTATTGCAGGAGTACAAATACAGAGAGAATAGCTTCGCCTTTAGACCCTGAGCCCATGGAGCTCAGGGCCCCATATGACTGACCGTAGCCAGCCCAGACTAGTGATTTTCACATTGACAACATGACATGATATACTTTTGCATAGACAGAGTTGAATACAGGAAGGGTGGAGCTAAGTTTAACATACACATTTGGTGTCCCAAACGGTTCCTGAAGGACAATAGAATACTAAATATCTCTCCAACACCTCAGACGGCTTCAAACAGTATTAGCAAGGTACTCAGGCTGAGTGATTGCTCTGAGTCTAGACCGGCCGTCTCCTAGCTCACTAACCAAATTAACACATGTAGTGACCAAATGTATCTAGTCTAATTATTGCAAATATTGTATTATGGCTTATATGGACTATATTTACGATTCCACACGCGCACATCTTCAAAATGGCCGCGGCCATTGGATCAGAAGCATAACAGAGCTAACGAACGGTAGCTATCGATACGATCGTATTAAAACATGCATTAAATAATACAAACGGATTTTCCGGGTGTGGCACGGTACGCTATTCTACGTGTCTATGTTCCTGGCAGGCCTCGTGTTTAATAAGGATTCATTTCCATTTTCCTCAATAACTACACCAATAATACTGTGTGTATGAACAACCGACAACCGGCATGCAAAGTTGAGCCACTTGGCTGTGTTTCAAGCCAAGTTTCCTTTGGTGTTTGCAACACCTTCTGGAGGTAAAAATGTACAGACAGAGAGTCATAGGTACAAATATGAACAGAAACAGAAACAGAAACAGAAATAGACAGCCTCATTGCAAAAGCGTTGCTTGATAAATAACCACTGAGAGAACAGTGCAATTACGTTTTAGAATAATGGCTTGACACCCCATCACGAGCATCCCTAAGGGCCGATTCATACTCCTATTTTAGAGCCGAATAAAAGTCGGTTCGGCTCTGTAGAGCCTAATGTGACGTCATTTTAGGTTCGGGGGGGCGGGTACCGTCCTAAAGTCGGCTCTTCGGTGCTACTGAAAATTTCTGACGAGCCGAAATCATTTCGGCACTACAGCGCCGAAACAGCGGTAAAATAGGAGTATGAATCGGCCCTAAGCTGGTGACAACTTGGTGTTAAATAGGCCACTGCACTCAGAAGTGTTGTTATGCCATTAATGTTAAACTAAGACAGTTAGGCTTAGACTATGCAGAGGTATATGGTTAAACTGTACTTCTTAGACTATGCAGAGGTATATGGTTAAACTGTACTTCTTAGACTATGCAGAGGTATATGGTTAAACTGTACTTCTTCCAACATGGAATGTTTTAAGAGCCGTTGTGTGTCACAGGTGAAAGTATTCAACTTGACTGCATTCACCTAAAATGCGAAGGCCGTCGTTTGATGGCCTAAAATGGCTGTGTCTGTTTTGAATGGCAAGTGACCTGATTTCGGAAAACAAAGCCTCTGACTGCAACTGAGAGATGTGTCAAATTAAACCGTCGCCTCCCTTGCTGTCTAATTTGCACACCCTGAAACCATAGAGTATATAAAAGGATAGAGACTGAACTGGCGCGAAGCTCCGCCCCCCAACTATTCATGTCAGTGGAAGTTGCTCAGTGGCGTTTTGAAGCACCCGGAAGACTGCCGGAAGTACCGTCTCAGAACGTCTACTTCCGCATTTGACCACCACATTTTGGTGGTCAAATGCGGAAGTGCAACCGAGCGCTCAATGTTAAAGCCCAGCTGCACGGGGATTCCCGGTCATGAATCCACGGGTCCGCCTGTAGTCCCTCCTCCTACCACTAGGGCCCAGAGCTTCAACGTTGAATAGCCTCACTGGCCCCTTGCCTGAAACCCTAGCATCAGGCAGTCTTAGTGCAGGGGTCATCAATATATCCGTTTGGCAAATTTTAGACTTTCTTTTTTTTACACACCATTATAATGTTCCTCAAAATGCGGCTGCTAGAGTGTTAACTAGAACTAAGATGAGAGAACACATTACCCCAGTTCTATCATCACAGCATTGGCTCCCAGTGGTTTTTTAGGATTAAAATTATTTTACTTGTTTATAAATCCCTAAATTGTCTTGCACCTTCTTACCTCCGTAACTGCCTACCTAGATATGTTCCTAACCGCCCCCTCAGGTCCACCACTGCTGGCCTGCTTGAAGTGCCTAAAAAAATGTCTACAAAGAAATATGGTGAGGCAGCTTCTGCTTTTATGGGCAAACGATCTGGAATAAACTTCCATTCCAGCTCAGACACGCACCCTCTGTAGACATTTTTATCTCTCAACTCAACTCACCTCTTCACTCTTGCTTTTAGTTGAGTTTTAATATCTGCGTGCAGCGTTCCTACTCTGTCCTGACTGATTTGCTGCATGCTATATTTTATTTTTACACTTTTATTTTGTTCTTTGCCATTGTTTTATCATTTTAACTATTGGCTTGTGTTTTATTGCTATTTTTATGTTCTGCCCTGTGAAGCACTTTGAGCTGCATTTACGTATGAAAGGTGCTATATAAATAAAGTATATTATTATTATTGTCTCCACCAGGCCGAAGGCATGGGGAGAGAGTATGTTTTGCACTCCGTCCGTGTGTGTGTCCTTCCGTCCGTCCTTCCGTCCGTCCGTTATCAGCTAATCTCCGGCACCGTTGGCCCGATCCATGCCAAACTTTGCACACACACTCCCTGGATGCCAACGACGAACCTCTGCCCCAAATATTCCTCAACGGCCAGTTATAGCGCCACCATGAGGCCGATTTAGGCAAAACACATTTCTGTAGATAACTCGTACACATTTTATCCATACCTGTACATCACACAATTCGGTATACACTATCTCCATAGTCATGTGATCAACACGGATCTGCACAATTTCCCATCTTCCATCCTGATTGGCTAAGATTGGCTTCCAAAGCTCACATGATTGGTCCGTTTCGAACAAAATGCAACAAATCACAAACAGTGTCCAATTTCCATGAAATTATACACACACATTTCCACTAGGCCGAGGACGACATGCGACTATTTCTTTCCCAAATCAGCCTCACGGTGGCGCTATAACAGGCCATTTCCTGTTTTTACCTATAACTGCATCGATCTGTATACAACTTATGTATGCGCACTCCCTAGAGGCCATGGAAAAACATTTCCCCTGCATCCCTCCACATCTGCCGGTTATAGCGCCACCATGAGGCCGATTTCTGCAAAACACATTGTTTGTTAGTTGCACAGATTTCATCCAAATCTCTCGCAAATCGGTACACATGATCTCTGTAGTCATGTGATCAAGACGAGCCTGTTTGATTTCCCAGATTCTACACTGATTAGCTAAGATTGCCTTCCAAAGTTTTCAGGAGTAGCCCGTTTTGTACAAAATGTCCTGCTCATCCAGAATTCTATCCTCAGAGATGCTATGAGTGATCTGGCTCTGCATTTCCTCAACAAAATGAAGACAATTGTTGCAAGAAACAAACAAACAAAAAAACATGTTTATATTACTCCTAAACATTTTGCCAAACATCACACACACTCCTATCCTCCTGGTGGAGACATGTGCCCAGAAGGGCACTTTTTCTAGTTATTATTGAGATCAAAAGACTCAATTACTGATTGTCAAGTTTCCAGGTTTTCTACAGAATATGTATGACACTTATTTACGATAAGTGTATTTACGACATTAGGAGTCCAACTACTAGTCTGCCATTGCTCCTGCTTTGACGAGTAGCAAATGCTGTGATCTTAGTTTTATATTAGCTTAGTAGTTTCAAGATGTATTGTTCTTATTAGTCTTTTTTTAGTCTGTATTTGGTTAGCTACTTATAGACTCTCTCTGAGCCTCCCTGGTAGTAGGTTTTTGGTATTACGGATGTCATATGTTTGTCTTTGTCATGTCCTGTATTTGTTGTTACTGGCAGAGCTGTGTAACATTTATTTGCCTCTTCTCTTGGCCAGTGCGCACTCGTAAAAGAGACTATGGTCTCAATGTGATTTTACTGGTTAAATAAAGGTTAAATAAAAATAAAATAGTCGTTCTCAAATGTTGTATTTGCAATGACCCCCTTAACTCTGGGGCCCCTTTTCCACCGGTTGGTTCCCAATGGGAACCGGTTCAGTTCTTTTTGGTTCTTAGTCCATGAGCCAGAGCTCCAAAATTGGAACGTTAATTATGAATTAGATTATCACCATGACATTTCCCAAATTGAGTACTTACACGAATGATTTATTGTATTACAAATTTTACATTTCGAAATATGCAAAATAATCGAAAATATGAAAAAGCTACTACTGTGGAAGGGTTATCATGTATTAATTTACTTGTATTGATCCTATAAACAGTGTAGGCCTACTATAGGTCTAGTTTTAAGAACCAAAAATAACTGAACCGGTTCCCATTGGGAACCAACCGGTGGAAAAGGGGTATGAGTGTGTACAAATGGAACCAAATGGACCGTCCATTTGACACTCTCAGAGTTACAGAAATGTAATGATCATTCAGGGCTAGCTCTTTATGTGTTTCTGGTATCTTCTTAAGCCTTGGCGAGCCATGAGGGGCCCATAGGGGGCAGGAGCCTATATATCTCCTGTTTCTGTAGCGTGAGGCAGCTTGATGCACAAGTACACCCCCTGGACATGACGCTAGTATGTCGCAGGGACTTACCCCCCAATCCAACCCTTTGATGCTGAGTGTCAAGCAGGGAGGCACTGGGTCCCATTTTTCAGAGTCTTTGGCGATCAAACCCCCGACCTCCCAGTCCCAGGGCAGACACTCTGGCATAGAGTTACAGTAAAATAGCCCCAGCCTGTGTGATTTATGGTCTATAGAGGGGTAGGTGCCGGCGAAAAAAACACGGCGGTGGATCGGATTGGTTCACCGATCTGAGCGCCCGCCCCCTCCTCTCCTCCGGGAACACTGACGTCACCAAATTTGGAGCGACGCCCCTCTGCACTGTTATTGGTTAGCGAAATAAAAGTTGGCTCCCATTTCCTATGCCAGATTTTCCAATGCGTTTCCCCAGGCTTTTCTTTTTGAGCCGAATGCGAACGAAAAATAAAAGCCTGGGTACCGACTCCGAGGCTATATAAGCTAGAGAGCGGACAGCCCCCCCACTATTCATTTAAATGGAAGTTGCTCAGTGGCGTTTGAAGGACCCGGAAGAACGCTCTACGTCCGTATTCTTCCGATGTGACTACCAACATTTGGTGTCAAAAATGTGGGACCCCAGGGACCCCTGGGGGTACTTCAGGGAGTTCCAGGGGATACCTAGCTCAATTAGAGATAGTTAGAAACCAAATGGTTCTGTAACTCAGAACTCAGAACCATGGGTCTGTAACTCAGAGAGTGTACAAATGGAACCAAATGGACCCTAACGGGTCCATTTGGTTCCATTTGTACACTCTCAGAGTTAAATTAACACTGTTTTTACAATATAAATTGGGGTACCAGAGATAGAAATGCCATTAAATCGGGGGTCCGTAGCATAATGCATGTGAAACTGGGGGGTCCATGAAATTAATGTGTTTCGGAATCACTGCTAGAGCCGTAAATATCCTCCCTTATCAGGGTCACTGGCATATGTTTTCAAATGGGGGGTCCGTGGCCTAATAAATGTTGATTTGGGGGGTCCTTGACACAAAAAATGTTGGTAGCCACTGCTATAACGAGCGCTCGGCCAGTAGAGTTTGGCGGCTTCAATGTTAGCCAGCCACTCCGAGGGCTTAGTTTCTGGTGATGCTGTTGCCCCCTCATCTTGTATAGTGCAGGGGTTCTCAACCCGTGGGTCGCGACCCCTCGGGGGGTCGCCAAATTATTTTAGGGGGTCCCCAAATTATTTTCAAAAAAAAAAAAAAAAAAAAAAGATTTATTTTTAAATTTTATTTTCACTTTTTTTCAAAAAATAGCAGACCTACAAGCTCGTAGCGCGCCACTCGGTGGCGCGCTATGAGCTTGTAGGTCTGCTATTTTTCAATAGCTAAATTATAACAATGCTTAAAACACCAAAAGGGGTTCCCGCCCAAAATGGTTTAAGGTTATTGTAGCAGTCAATTTATATTGGGGGTCGGGAGGGGGCGGGGCGGGGGTCCCGAGACGTTGCCAAAGCATTTCCGGGGGTCCCCGGCCAAAAACGTTGAGAACCCCTGTTGTATAGTGCATGACAAAAATGGCATTTTGACAAAAAAAAATGTCCAACACAAGCCAGCATGGCGAAGCCGCCGGCGATGGCGCCTGCTTGTGCTTGATTGGTCATAATTGGATGTTGCTATTGCTCCACACGGAGGACAAATTAAGAAATAAGACCCCTAGACATTGGTGTCGGTCGGAGCATGCTGGCACCTAAATTGATTGCCATTACCGTCCAGTTTACCATCTCTCTTCCTCTCCTGTTCCCTTTCTGTCGTGTCTCTCCGTCTGTCCCTCTGTCCCTCACTCTTTCTCCCTCCCCCCCCACCCCCCCCCCCCACCCCCCTCTCTTTATTTATTTCTCTCTCTTTTGCCCTCTTCCTCCAGTGTACTTAAATAAATGGGGCCCGTCATGCAATTAAGTATACTTAGAACGGTCATGTATTGTCAATTATCTTTGTTAGCTTTAGGCTAACATTGTTAAAAGCCTCAAATGGACATGCAGATTTAATCTCTCGCTTAAGAGTCCTTTTAGGGACTGGAGAATGTCTCAATCGACGCAAGCTAATGCATCCAAACACATTATACGGAACATTTATTATACAGCATATAGAAGACTACAGTGTTTTTTTGTGTTCGTGCAAGTGATTCTCTCCAGCGTGATGATTAGTCCTGTCTGTCTGTCTGTCTGTCTGTCTGTCTGTCTGTCTGTCTGTCTGTCTGTCTGTCTGTCTGTCTGTCTGTCTGTCTGTCTTGTACGTCTCTAAATGTTTTGATGAATTGAACATGGTGGACCCTCTTGTAAACAAGTGTAATGCTCAATTGGGTCGTCCACTCACAGTTAACAGTCTTTGTATTGAGTTTGTGCTTGAAATGTACTGTAATTCTGCAAACTGCTAATAAATATTTCAATCAATCAAAATCAAAGTGTGTGTGTGTGTGTGTGTGTGTGTGTGTGTGTGTGTGTGTGTGTGTGTGTGTGTGTGTGTGTGTGTGTGGTGTGCGCAGTATGTTTCCCAGATGTCTAGTCAGCAGCCACTGAAGGCTCCAGCCTGTGGTCATAGTTGAGCAGATGACCTCAGTGTTGCACACAGTGCCATTTAGGCCAGGAGGGGAACAACTCTATGACATCACAATGAGAGTCCGGCATATTGTAAATGTCACAATGTGTCACTTCATAATAATACACACAGTACACAGTATGTGTGTCATGTTCAGTGACCAGTACAATACAGCTCAAAGCCGCCCTATAACTGGAACATTTAACAGTACCCTCAGCACTGTTCAATACCTTACGAAACACACACACACACGTGCACACGCACACGCACACACACACACACACACACACACACACACACACACACACACACACACACACACACACACACACACAGCTTCATATAACAACCTAACAAAGCTATCTTCTCCTGTTCCCTCTCTGTGACCAGGTTGCTGCCATCCTGTAAACAATTCATTCGACGCTATCTTTTGCGAGTCTGTTCTGTCGTTTGTGATTGCTTTTTACACAGAGTCAGCTTCTTACACGGCAGGCACTTCCTGTTTTACTTGGCGGCGTCACGTCAGCCAATGCGAGCCCATCTTCTTCCATTTAAACCTTTTTCTCTTTCTGCAAGAGTTGTCTTTCTTTGGGTTTTTTTACACAGCCCACCAAAGGAGATACTGCGCAATCTGGGAGTTAAGGCTGTGGTTTACGTTGGGCGATGAAATTTTGCAAGGTTCCAAGATAAACACGAAGGCTTTGCAGAGCTCGCTGGCACATGGGGCTTAAGTTGTAATGAAAGCTTTAATACCCAGAGTTTATGACTTTATGACTTTATGAGTTCATAGATTTACACTTTGCTTGGTTAGGTTAGCCAGTGAGAACGTGTGTGTGTGTGTGTGTGTGTGTGTGTGTGTGTGTGTGTGTGTGTGTGTGTGTGTGTGTGTGTGTGTGTGTGTGTGTGTGTGTGTGTGTGTGTGTGTGAGAGAGACAGAAGAGAGAGAGAGAGAGAAAGAGAGAGAGAGAGAGAGAGAGAGTGGGTGTGATCAGTATACAGTAATACAGTGATAATAACTTGATTAGTATATTGATCGAAGTATGAAAGTATTTATGCTTTTACCGCCAGATGGGAGGAGCAAAATCTGTGTCAAAGTGTCAAGGTGTCCTTTGGATAAATCTCTGCATCCCTCGTTACATTACCATCTCCTTACGTCTCGCCTCCCCATATAACTGAGCATCAACTTAAGACTTATAGGTATATCTTCGTCTGAGATCGCTCTGCTGCTGTGTGCATTTTAGAGGTGACCTCTCCTCCTCTCCACACTGCAGCCCTTCCTAAGTCATTCAGTAGAGTCAAAAGGACTACGGAGATGAGGCTTCGGAGCCAGAATTAGTGGGTGTTGAAAGGTACGACAAAGTATTTGGCCGGGCTGTGGTCTCAGCACGAGGGACAGAGGACGCCCTGTGAACGGAGCCGAGTACACGCGCGGTGTCCTTGAAAACGGCCCCAAGGTTGACGCAGCTCACCTCACATATACTCTCGCTCTATAGGCCCACTTTATTGACAGTGGTCATATAAATGATCGGCCAATTACAAGTACTCTCCCTGCGGTGCATTGCTGCTGATAAGCACAGATATTATTCATATTTATTGCGCTGTAAATGAGAGAGCACCGTGAACCCACGGTCCACTGCATGCAGCACAGTGCTGCAGCCTATTTTATTCATGAATCTCTCGACAACTTATCAAACTTTTTTTGTGCCAAGGACCTCCAAAATCATTATGTATTTGGCCCCCGGAGCCTCGTCTGAACATGTTTTGTGCCAGGCATGTATACAACTAATATCAGTTGGACATGCTTGCAGCACGGCACGGAGAGACATGCTGTGTGAGCTTGTATATCTGCTATTTTTGAGAACCAATGATAGCTAAGATCTAAAATGAGTGAATGACACAGATGCTTTCCCAGTTTCAATGGCTTTAACCCATTCTGTACGGGAACCCCTTTTGGTGTTTCAATTTAGCTATTGAAAAATAGCAGATCTACAAGCTCAGAGCGCGGCACCGAGTGCCGCGCTACAAGCTTGTAGGTCTGCTATTTTTTAATATATATTCTTTCAGAGTGAATGTTTTTAACTCATATCTTTGCTTCTGGGAAGTCCCTGAAGGAACATGTTTTCAGATGGGGGGTCGGCGGCCAAATACATATATTTTTGGGGGTCCTTGACATGAAAATGTTTGAGAACCACTGAAACATGGGTTTTTTTTGAGAAAACTGTCAGGATTTAGAAGACATTTGTAGAATCGCCCTCCAGTCTAAATGGCTTAAGAAGCCCAGAGATAACTTTGACAAGTAAACCAAAACACTGATTTAACATCAAGTTGTGTCACATACAGTAGGGGTCTTTACTGGATATCCAACAACGAAATAAAAATCACACCCGTGTGAACTGAGTGGTGTAAGGTCTTATATAGACTGATCAGCTGTGGTCTGACGTAATGTCTGACGTAATGAAATCACACCCGTGTGAACTGGGTGACCATAGCAACCATGCTCATTTTTTGGTACGAACAGACACGTAAACTAACAAAGCCAGTTGGAGGAGTGGTTTACACCACTCAAAAACCCAGGAAAGTGAGCCCCAGTGTATATATATATGGTTTTATAGCACCACTGATGTACAGCACTGTAGGCTATAGTTCACACGGCAACATGCCTTCACTAGTGTAGTAAAATCTTAGGAAGGAATTGCTGATATTATGGTCTGGACACTGTGTCGCCATGTCTAAAAGAGTTGTAAATGCCATCCACACACCTTCTCAGCCTTTTCTTCTCTCTTTATTTTGATGTCAACAAGTTCCCGTTACGGTTCATGGGTCAGTTATACACACACCGTGCCATCAACAAACATCGGCAGAGTTTGTCTCGCACGCGCGCGCGCACGCACGCACGCACGCACGCACGCACGCACGCACGCACGCACGCGCGCACGCACGCACCATCTGCCTTGCCCTTCACACTCTCCACCAAGCTACTGTATGTCTGCCATCATTCTGCTCAGACACCTTTCTTATCGCCTGTGGATTTGCACCTGTCTTTTGTGTCAGTATACCAGTGCGTGCGTGCGTGCGTGCGTGCGTGCGTGCGTGCGTGCGTGCGTGCGTGCGTGCGTGCGTGCGTGCGTGCGTGCGTGTGTCTGTGTGTTTGGCCTTAATCAGTCCTCCTTTGAGACCAATTATCTGAATAGCCAACCGTATGTATGCAAGGCAAGCTAATCATACACACAGAGAGAGACCGGAACACCCACAAACGTCACATCCAGTTTTAGGCTGGGGGGGGGGGGGGGGGGGGGTCGTTTGTCTCCATAGAAACCAACGAGCGACAATAACGTACGGACAGCATTCAATTCCGATGCTGTTTCATTTACTAAGGTATAGCGTGCTTTGTCCACAGGCAACAATGACTCAACGTATGACATTGCAATTGCTTTAAAAAATGGCTATTCTGTAAAATAATCAGATTTGAAAATAGCGCTGTTTGCATTGAAGTCGACGAGAGCAAATCACATTCTCCCCCAGGTGACTCTGCCTCCCGGCTATATTGACGAGCTGATGACACTATGCTGTGTGTATGTCTACTCTTAACCCAGATATCCACACAACATAGCTGAATTGTGCCTTGTCCACACCCCCGGTAGAGTTATAGAGCTGGAAGTGAAACAAACATGCATTTGTTTTTATTTATTTTTTGTATTACATTGCTGATAGAATCTTTTTTTGATCTTACATGAAGGAGACTGTTCGGTACTCTGTTCTATAATTAGAGGCACATAACAGGAAGGAAGGCACTGGTGAGATATGATCCCTGGACAGTTAGCACATGTCATGCAGGCACGGAGGTCTTAATCCTGCATTATTGAGAGCTGGCTGTGTGGGTCACATTATGTACAACTTTATTGATAACTTGAACTTTTAACAAGCGTACTAAGTTAACAGTCCGGTCCAAAATGATTGTTATAGCCAACTACCAGTATATATTGAATAGTAAAGGAATAGTTCATCCGAGAAATTACCAGACACGTCGTGCGTCTTTCGTGCATGAGACGGTTTAGCCCGGAAGTGTTTTCAAAGTTTATTTATTTCAAAGTTTAAGAAAATATAGAACGTGAAGCGATACGACCGACCCCAGACTGCATAATGAGTGGTGTTTTGGTCTTTATGGACATTTCTTTGTACAGTACATTGTTCTGCTGTTGTTAGTGATCAATTCCATTCATCAATTCATCTTAATTTGTTTTTCCGAGTCAAAGACAATACCGGTTAGGAAAAACAATAGAAATAAATTAATTTCTTGGGTGAACTACTCAGATATAACTATCTATCACATCTAAAACAGCCTTTACTCGGAGCCTTTGAAGATGGCAAAACTCATTTCTGTTTGCTGCCTCTCGGAAGAGGGAGAATGATTCATGACAGCTAATATTTTGTGCATTCGTGCATAGCAAAACAGTCCTCTCCATTTCCAACGAACAAACAAGATGGTGGCCGTGTTGCATAACGCTAGGTGAGGCATCGGGATAATAACAACTGTGTCCGGGATAAATCCTGACATCGCTCGTGTTGGGAAAATGACAGCGATATCCAAGGACCCTGAAACGGTTATTGAAAAACACGAGGAGGTCTCACGTTTCAATTTCCACCTTCTTAGATAATGAGCATGCTGTTTCACGACTCCCTCATCTGTGCATATGTGTGTGTGTGTGTGTGTGTGTGTGTGTGTGTGTGTGTGTGTGTGTGTCCGTGTGGGATTGCAGGACAGAGCAGAGTCTGCCAAGTCTGCCTGCCAACTAGTGTATTGTCGATAGAATCATGTCCACCAGGACCACTGTTTTGTCTCCCACCTGTCTAGGTGTCATTATCACAGCAACACTTTCATCAATATCGCTATAAATGGTAAATGGTGCATTTATATAGCGCCTTTATCCAAGGCGCTTTACAGAGATTGTGCATTACATTCACCCATTCACACACATTCATACACCGATGGCGGCGGAAACCATGCAAGGCACCAACCAGCACATCAGGAGCAATTAGGGGTTCAGTGTCTTGCTCAAGGACACTTAGAAACTAACTCTGGGGGAGCCCGGGTTCGAGCTGGCAACCTTGCGGTTACCATCCAGCCACTCTACCCCTGAGCCACCGCCGCCCCGCTATAAATCTATAAATGCACCATGTCTCTGTACGTCTGTCTGTCTGTCTGTCTGTAGGTCTACATACGTGCGTACGGCTGCAATCCACGTAACTCGAGAACCGTTGGCCCCACCAACTTCAAATTCGACACACGCGTCGTTCCACACCCCCCACAGGGAGTGCAGTGCCCGGTGTCGAGTCGGTCGGACCCACGGTTGTCCAGAACCACCACAAAAGGCCTCTGTCCGGGCTCTGGACACGAGGGCCCCTGCCCCCAGGGTCCATATATGGAGCTGGCCTGTTCTGACATCACAACACTCCATATTTGGGGATGCCTGACACAGAACTCCATATATAGGTAATAAAGGGACAGAGACAAATCCAGAAATCTCCATATATGGGCATAA
>NC_136803.1:28098456-28230956 GCF_951216825.1 Electrona antarctica
ACGACTGCCGGTATGAGGAAAAAACAGTGACTAACGCTAGTATAGCCTTTTACAAAAATAACCTTTGTTTGTTTTCTTGTTTCAAAACAGCGGAAGACAGGGGGGGATTCACTGGGCACAGTGAGAGGAGAGGGTATATAGAGTCCTGCACTGGGATGAAGGATGGTGCTTGTAAACCGAGTACATGCTATGGGACAGCTGGGAAAACTGTGGCTAATTTGACCCTTTGACCCCTACAGAGGACATATACACAGGCAGGCACACGCACGCGCGCACACACACACAAACAGAGACACACGCCCACACACGTGTCATCGTGCGGAGGAGACCCTTTGCAAGCAGACACTCTTCCTGGAAAAAATGTCAACAACGCTGTTGCCTAACATCCAGCAGCTGGTGTTTAGAGATGTGGGGCGGCTTTTCGTCTTTCTGCTACCAGTGGGGCAGCCTCATCTGCACAGGGGGGGGGGGGATAGGGGGTGGACCCATCTATTCTGGTACCGCAATCATGTGCCCCACTGGAGTGGCCAATCGGAGTGCGCGATGCAGCTTTTCATGTCCCGCGCTCAGGGACACTTGGATGGACTCGCGCCGCACTGCCGACCTTCTGATTAAACCAGACCGCCTCGCTCTCTCTCTACCTCATTCAGCTATACTGCCGCCGAAATAGCGTAATTAGCGGGAACATGTGTACTGTTTGGTTGCTGGTTTGCTTTTATGCTCTTCGTGAATAATTCCGGTGCCAGCACGCACAGTAGTCCCTATCCCTGAAGAGCAGAAGCCTAATACTCCCCCATCGTCCATGGCTTTGGCTGAGTGGAAGACATTTTGGTTTCCCAGACCTGGGTTCGAAGCCATTCAAATTGGGGGCTTTGGGGGTCAACGAGGGGGTGACTGTAGCAGAGTATAGCCCTGATTCTTTAAAGATGGAGTGCCACAATTTTTGTATTTTTCCAGTTTTTCATGTGTCTATGAGGTGACAGTACTTCATTAGACACCCTGGAGTCGTTTTTATGTGCAATGGTGTATTAACTTTGTATTTAGGGAGTCTGTCAAGGCTGAACCCTTGACAGACAAACGGGCCAATGAAATAAACAGAAATATAGTGACATCACATTATCAGCCCCTCCCCTAACCCCTCCCCCTTTATCATACAACTACAGCTGTGGGTGCGGCTTCAGTTCAGGTGGATCACCACCCATCACCACCCACCAGGCAAACCAGGCATACTTAATGAACTGGTGGGCGTGTCCACACAAAAGAATGATTTTAACAATACTGTAATGATACTGTACACTTTTTGGAAAAAGTTCTTCTTATATTATAATAATACCTGATGATCATGTTTTAGGGTGGAAAAAAATCATGGCACTCCATATTTAAGATACATTTGAAGGGATTGTTTGCCACTGGAGCAAAAAAAATAAAAAAAGAATCTCTCATAATTCATCTGGTCTATGACCATGTATTGTCCCGAATATATATATAAGACGACTCTGATTATAAGACAACCCCCATTTTTCAAGACTGGAAAAAGAACATTGAATGTCAAATAGTCTCGTCCCCGGTTATAATACAACCCTGTTTTCAGGCCCAATAGGGTACATAACGTCTAACTAACTATACTTTATTACAAAACATTTGCTTGTGGTTTGTCGCGACCACAGGTCACATTTACTATGAAAACGAGCCGACTATCATCACCTGGTTCTCCACATATGAAGATCACGACACTGACCTCATCAAACCCTGGATAGCCATACATGGTTTGACATACTAGATCTGCATATATGGAGCCGGCCAGCAACTCTACATCTGACCTCACCGACACCAGATTAATAGTTTAACTCCTGCTTCTCAACTGTGCCGGATTAAGAAGCTCTTGTTTCAGCGCCCTCAGGACGTCTTACTGGTATATAAGCCATGCCGAAATCATTGGAGGTTTCGTTGGGGGTTTGTGTATTAGAATTGTAATGTGTTCTTTTCAGCCTCGTCTTGGCAACAATTCAAGAAACAAGTATAGCAATCTAATCTCACTCATCATCAGTGTGTGAGAAAATATGCTGTCCTCCTTGTGGAACAACAATAAGGAAAGAGAGAGAGGAGTGAAGGTACATAGTGGTAGGTTGCACAACAATTTAAGCTCTGTGTATGTGTGTTTAGTGGTAGGCCATAGGTTTGAGTGGGTTCCCTCCCTGTGAGTGTGTGTGTGTGTGTGTGTGTGTGTGTGTGTGTGTGTGTGTGTGTGTGTGTGTGTGTGTGTGTGTGTGTGTGTGTGTGTGTGTGTGTGTGTGTGTGTGTGTGTGTGTGTATAGCACGTAACTAGTCACAACTTCCGCCTCTTTAATCCCACGTGCATGCCCGGGCCTGTATGTTTGTACAGTAAACCCAGGTAAACAAAAGTGGCATTTCGCTCAACCAACGTTGACCCCCCCCCCCCCACCCCCCCCCCCCCCCCCTTCCCTGCTTTGGTGTGTGGCGTCACTGAAAAAAAATCGATGGCCTTCCAACCAGTGCATGACCATGCAAGACAGCCGATGCGATAACGTCAAAAAGCAGTGGCCCTGAGTAATCCACACAGCTTATGATACGAATAAACGTGCGATAATGGCAAAATGTGACGCCTTTCAAATGGAGGTCTGTGTCTGTGTCCATGTGACTCCCATTGGAAATGCATTGGGGCGGCCATGACACTCACAACATTGACAGCGGCCATGACACTCACAACATTCACAATGCAGTAAAGGTCTGAGTGAGGCCTAAAACACACGCAAGACACACTTGTGTCCTGTGTCTTCTGTGTGTCATGGCCGCCTCAATGCATTTCCAAATGGGAGTCACATGGTTTGAAGACACAACCTTAGGTAGACAGCCATGCAACACGGTTGTGTCATGAAACCATGTGACTCCCATTGGAAATGCATTGAGGCGGCCATAACACACAGGACACAAGTTTGGGCAGTATTATGCGTGTCTTAAGTACCAGGTGTTATGACTTAACTTAAGACCTGGAGGCGTGGTCAATGCTGTTTGGCCACTTAGAATAGCCAAATGGCATTGATCACGCCTCCAGGTCTTAAGTTAAGTAATAAGACCTGGTACTTAAGACACGCATAATACTGCCAAAGTGTGTCTTAGGTGTGAGTGAGGCCTAAGGCAGGGCTTGGCCTGTACTGGGGAAGCGGCAAACAAGCTCTAATCTAAACTGTCATAACCACACCCGTTATAATTGAGAACGTAACGTCATACGGTCACACAAACAAGCTAAATAACAGCTGGGCTGTACAGTACTTATAGGTGATGCTGTTGTGGTACGCAAATAAAGACTATTTGTACTACAGTGAAATCCAGAGCGCTAATTTAACTTCTTTGAAGAGTTACGCTAATGTCTCGCAGAAGGCCTAGTCATGAATAAACACTTCTCCTTTCCAACTTCCTCCGTGTCCTCCCTCTGCCCCTTCCCTCCCCCGCTAGCCGCTCCCTTTCCTCCTTCCTTGTCACTCCTCTCCTCCTCCTCTCTCCTCCTCCTCCTCACCTCCTGGCTGATACCACTCCTCCTAGCGGGACCCACAACGACACCTGCGCTTGTAGCATCTGCTTCTGTCAGTAATGTGCATTTGTTTCATTACTTAACCATTGTTAGTCATCACACACGCACACGCACACGCACGCACGCACGCACGCACGCACGCACGCACGCACGCACGCACGCACGCACGCACGCACGCACGCACGCACACACACACACACACACACGCACGCAAGCATATTGCAGTCACACAAAGACATATTGACACGCACGCGCGCTCACTCATCGCTCAGCGAGAAGGGCTGCTCGTTGCAGCTTTAAGAGAACAATGACTAATCTTCATGTTTTTTATTTAGACTCTCTGCTCAGCTGCAGACTGACTGCAGTGCACCTCGGTAGGTATACTGTAGTAGGTAGGTGCTGTAGATGCCTTACTATGGCCTGTATGCAAACATAACGTCTCCATTGAAATGACAAAAACAAATATTTACTGTATGCTGAAATCACCACGCATGGGGTCAAACTGTGCCATGAAGATTGGTTTATTTTTTCAAATTTGACTGGATGACACAACAAGCTCATATAGCCGAAAATAAATAAATAAAGCATTTCCTTATGCACATGCACAAATGTGTACATGGGTGGTATAACAAAAAAATACTACTCCTTACATGAATTTACATATAACAAAAGGGTGACGTGCAATACGCACGCACACACATAAACAAGATCAAATATACAGCTGCGCTCAAACCATTATGCGAACCGTGTCTATTCTAATCATAAATCAACAATCTACAACACCTTCCCTTTTCCAGAGCATGTTTGACTTGCATCCCATACACAATTGGGCATAAAGCAAATTTGAATGAAAGTCCTATTGAAAGGAAAAGTGTTTTTAGCAGATTGAATACATTTAAATCACATGACACACGTTGTGAAAATATAGGTGGTTTTTGTCCTTATCGACAGAACAAGGACCCGATTAAATCTGTATTAAAAAGATCACACTGTATTTATATCAGCTACATGACGTCTTCTTACGTCGTCATTTAGTGACCTAAACAAACAAATTAAAAGTCCATAGACTCGGCTGGCAAACGATTTATGTCATAAGTGCTCTAAAACAACCTTAATAGTCACACTCGTGTGAAGTGAGGGGCGCTCTTGTCGTCATACATCATCACATTTCCTGCCAATCACAATTGGCGTATTCAATTATCTGCCCTCACTTTTTATCCTCGATATATGTACGTTGCTCAGCCAATCAAATCATCGCTATACTATGGGGTGATCGGCCAAGCTAGCTAAAAATGCACACACACACACACACACACACACACACACGCACACGCACACGCACACACACACACACACACACACGCACGCACGCACGCACGCACACACACACACACACACACACACACACACACACACACACATTTCTGTGTGTGCTCTCAGTGAGAGGCAGGGACGGGTTGTGGAGGGGGAGGGGCGGCGGGGGGGCCTTTGGTGATGGGTGCCGGCTGGCTGCTTCACGTTTCACTCGTTTAGAGAATTGCTCTTCCCCCAAAGGTCACCTTGTCCTCCTCGTGCACTAAAAGAGATAGCTTGCCTCTCCCTTCCTCTTCCTGATTCTTCCTCTCCCCCCCCCCCCCCCACAGCCCCAGAGCCGCCCCGCCTCCCCCCATCCCGCACACACCCTTTCTACTTCCTGCAATATACTGTCATCATCACACACACTGTCCTCTCTCTGCTCTACTGTACTGCACCTGCAGAGCAGAGAGGACTGATGACTGGCTTCTCTCTCTCTCTCTCTCTCTCTCTCTCTCTCTCTCTCTCTCTCCCCCCCCCTCCTTAAAGTACCAAAAGTAGAAAGTACTCATTATGCAGATTGTCCCATTTCAAATGTTTAAACATCTTTTGAAAATAGCCGATCTACAAGCTTGTGTGCCGATCTACAAGCTCACAAGCTTGTAGATCTACAAGCTCACAAGCTTGTAGATCGTAGATAATCAAAATCTACACAGTAACTATAGTAACTATAAAGTTTTCAAATAGAACGACAAAACATTGCATGGATGCACCTGGGACGTATCCTCAGTGCTGTATCCCAAGGTCATCGGGGTTTCGGGTCTCTCGAACATCATACCCCTCACTCGGGTGACCCAGCCGGGGTGATCAAGTCCCGACTTACGTTCCCAGTAGCTACCCTCGATCAGTCCCATTGGGGAAAGACCAGGGCCACACAATCCGTTGCTCCGGAACTACTCTGCCGGGACTGGGAGGTACAGATCAATCTGGCGCGTGGAAGAACTATGGGGGTTGACTCCTGTCCGGGCCCCTCCTACTGCACGTCTCACCAGGTCCACTCCTGCTCTCACCAGGTGCGTTGCACCAGACTCCCTGCAGCACCAGACACTTCATTCAGGAGTGGTGGATTCCTGAGCCGCAATAGTTCTGCATGCAGGCTCCATCTGGGCAACGGTGGTGCTGCAGGCTCTGCTTGAATGGCCCTCCTAAACTTTAAAGGCCTCACCGTGGGTTTGTTAATTGGGCTTCTTCCTCTCGGAAGACACAGGCTGGGGCGCCAACCCATACTGCTCCCGGGTGCCGTCGGCATTCCCGGCTGTCACCCGTCTCTCCGGTGGTCACCAGACTATTCCTGGTTGTCACGTATAGTCTATTCCTATGAGTCACTATAAATAGAATAACTAGAACGAAAAATGGATGGATGCACCTGGGACGCATCCTCACTCAGTGATGTATCCCAAGGTCTGTAGTGGAGAAATTGGAAAAAAGTTAACCTCAAAAAGTGCTGCTGCATGCTACACCACACCTGTGTGTGGGTGCAACGCCCACGTACAGTGCTGACTGGGCTGTAGTGGCAGAAAGAAGCCCCACCCCCACTGCCATGCTGCTACGAGCCCCATGTAGGGCTGGGTTGATACAGCATGATTTCAAATCGAAATCTCATGACCGTTGTAAACGTTTGACTCCATTTTGATTATTGACAGATTCTTAGTAAATAAGAGCTGATGTACTGTATGTAAAGACACATTGTGAGGTTGTGTAGATCAGCTATTTTGATAATTTGTGTATGAAAAAGAAGGGACTCCCGGCACACTGTCTTCAAATGCAGTGAAAAGGCCACGTTTCTGCCTATACAGCCTTTATCAGGCTATCTTTAGCTTGCAGGTGTGCAAAAGCGTTTGATAATTTGTGTATGCCACCATTGTAAGTATATGATACAGGGTTAAGTGGTTATGAGACTGAAAGCTCTGGTGTCCTCTAATCGTACAGAAACAGCTGAATCTGCGGCACTATTTTTGTGTTCAGATAAAGGGAGTTACATAAAAGAATATAGGACAGAAACTATAACGCTTATTACAACTTCTGCTGAAATGAATTAAAATGCCTTCAGATTTGTTCCTTCTCCAATTCAATGAATTAGAATTGTCTATTATGTGGATATTATGAGCTTTACAAGCTCTCTCTCTCTCTCTCTCTCTCTCTCTCTCTCTCTCTCTCTGACCGCGCTAACCTCTGTGATGAGAGCTACTATATGACACCACGTGCGATGAGGCCTGTCAATCACGTTTCCACGGCAACTCCCAGGCACACCACCACAACAAGTTTTCCTATAGCCTAAGCAAGCAAGCAGGCAAGCAAGCAAGCAAAGCCCACAGGATGGGGAGGGAGAGAGAGAGAGAGAGAGAGAGAGAGAGAGAGAGAGAGTGAGAGAGCGAGAGAGAGAGAGGGAGGGAGGGAGAGCGAGCGAGAGGCAGAAAGCTGTAAGAGGCTCCTCCCCCTATCACCTGAGCAGAAAACAAGGAAGTGTGGGACTGCAGCATTGTGCTGAGTGTCCTTCCACTGATATGAGGCTCACCTTCAACTTCCCACTCATGAGTCTATGAGCCGATGCATAGATTAGAGATGCATTCTCTGCAAGCCTGCAGGTGAAAGAAAACCTTTTTTTTTTTTTACCTCCAACAGCATTTTAACCTCTCTTTAACACATTTAGGCCTGAAAAATGTCTTCTAAATTCTGACAGTTTTCTGAAATACTTCATGTTTCTGTATCAGTGTATCATGTCAAGGACCCCACAAATTATTATGTAATATGCCTCCGCCCCCCCCCATCTGAAAATATGTTGTTCCAGGGACCTCCCCAGAAGCAAAGATTTGAGTTAAAATGTTCACTCTGTAATAATATATATTCAAAGATTTGAGGCACATTTTTCAAAAATAGCAGATCTACAAGCTCATAGCGCGGCACCGAGTGCTGCGCTACGACTGCTACGAGCTTGTAGATCTGCTATTTTTCAATAGCTAAAGTATAACATAATGCTTTAAAACACCAAAATGGGTTAAACCCTAGCATCGTCCCTGTTCTGGGGGGTCAACATTTTGCGAAGATAGCGTGCACGTCGTGAGATTGTAGATCGGCTATTATTGCCAGTGTTGATTTTGACAGCAAAATATTGATTTTAGTTTTAGTCATAGCTCTCTTGAAGAGTTTTCATTTAGTTTTAGACACATGTATAGTCACCTGGAATGTCTTAGTGTTAGTTTAGTTTTAGTCGACTAAATATCATAAGATTTTAGTCCAATAAATCTACAGTTGATTTAGTCAACTGTCTCTCTCTATCTCTCTCTACAAAAAAGTATGTAAAATGACATACTGTATCTCTTGTCCACCTGTCCCTTCCTAACATTTTAGTTTTTATTTGTCAATATATTTCTTATATTCTTATATTCTTATATGTCTTATTGTTAGTCATCATAGCTTAGTTTTCATTTTAGTTTCCATTTAGTTTGTCATTTTTTGTCATAGCATTAGTTGACGAAATCAACACTGGCCATTTATTTTCTTTTTTTTAAATATAATTTTTATCCCACGATTTTGCAACCCAGTTTTTTCACCCATGCAGTGCCAATATCTACACCTCCTCTGCCAACCTGGGGGGGCAGCGGACTGCCCTCATGCCTCCTTCTATGCATGAGGAGTCCAAGCTGCTTCTTTTCACCTGACAGGGTGGAATTTCCCTGACCGGACGTAGCGCGTGGTGGAAGGAACACGTTGTTCCTTTCCCCTCCACCAGGCGGAACAATGGCCCCGGCTAGAACAATGGCCATTTCTGGCGAAGACATTCGGTGTAGCTGGAAATCAGGAGGAGGTCTTAGTATATACACTCACGGCAGGGGAACCTGGTCTACTAAGTATGTAGGGTTTAAGTGGTTACATTTCTTCTTTTTTTTTCAAGATATTTTTTTGCGGCTTACGCCTTTTATTGTTTTTTTTTTTTTTGAAGGGACAGACAGTAGGCTGACAGGAAACGGGAGAGAGATGGGGGAAGACATGCAGTAAAGGCCGTGTCGGGCTTGGGAGTCGAACCCGCGGCACACTGCGACTGGATTACCAGTCGGGTGCCCAGACGGTTACGCCACCGCCTGGGCAAGTGGTTACATTTCTAAACTGCACTTTTAAGTATGTGGATGTTGCCTCGGTGGCACCGATCCAGAGAAATAAATAGAAACACAGGACATACTGTACCAGCTTACACTGAACAAGGACAACAGGGCATCGCATACACCACAGCACACTGCAGTAGCTAGTATACTGTAAGCCAGTGGTTCCCAAAGTGGGGTCCGGGGACCCCCAGGGGTCCTTGAGGGAGTTCCAGGGGGTCTCCAGCTAAATGATAGTTAGGAACAAAATGGACCATTATGGGTCTGTAACTCTGAGAGTGTACAAATGGAACCAAATGGACCGGAATGGAATGAATAACGGGGTCCATTTGGCTCCATTTGTACACTCAGAGTTAATTGATTGATTTTATAATATTGTAGCATCTGGTACCAATAGCCTGACTACACCACCTCCCGCTTGTTGAGTAGTCCAGTAATAATGTAATTTGACCTCTAACTAATTGCAAAAAACCCAAACTCAACTGATTTTGCATCTTCAATATATCCTGAATAACAGAAAGAAAGTTGCCTGGAATTGTCTGAGGGGAAAGTGTTGAAAATGGCCTGTACAGTATGGCCACCATTGACATCCTATTATAAGGCAATATCTTCTAAATTTCCTTATGCTTTAAGTAGCATGTGACATATCAAACTAGGTTGTTGTCATGATGCTGAAGCCATTCCAAGCATTAGTTTTGCATAAAAACACTCATTGGGCTAAATTTGGCCATAGCAACTTGTCAAAATGTAATGAGGTCAGCACATTTGGGCAAGTTGCTATGGCCAAATTTAGCCCAATGAGTGTTTTTATGCAAAACTAATGCTTGGAATGGATTCAGCATCATGAAAACCCCCTAGTTTGATATGTCACATGCTACTTAAAGCATAAGGACATTTAGATTAAAATATTACCTTATAATAGGATGTCAATGGTGGCCACACTGTACAGGCCATTTTCAACACTTTCCCCTCAGACAATTCCAGGCAACTTTTTTGAGTGGTGTAAACCACTCCTACAACTGGCTTTTGTTGAGTGGTGTAAACCACTCCTACAACTGGCTTTTGTGTGCATAAAAAAATGACCATGGTTGCTATGTTCAAAATAATTTCTGACGTAATTAAATCACACCCGGGTGAACTGGATGACCGTAGCAACCGTGGTCATTTTCTCTGCACAAAAAAAGCCAGTTGTGAAATCACATCCAGGTATGATTTAATTACGTCAGATCAGAGCTGATCAGGGTATATAATACCTTACCTTATATAATACCTCACATCGGACAAAAACTCCAGGTGAATCAACTTCGTGATTTCATTACGTCAGACATTACGTCAGACCACAACTGATCATGCTATATAAAACCTTACACCACTCAGTTCACACGGGTGTGATTTTTTGAGTTATTCAGGATATATTGAAGATGCAAAATCAGCTGAGTTCGTTTTTTTTGCAATTAGTTAGAGGTTGATCCTGTATTTTCCATAGATTTCCTGTACTAGAGGGGGACAGGAGGAACCCCTAAAAGATGTACACCTTGTTGAGGGGGACAGGAGGAACCCCTAAAAGATGTACACCTTGTTGAGGGGGACAGGAGGAACCCCTAAAAGATGTACACCTTGTTGAGGGGGACAGGAGGAACCCCTAAAAGATGTACACCTTGTTGAGGGGGACAGGAGGAACCCCTAAAAGATGTACACCTTGTTGAGGGGGACAGGAGGAACCCCTAAAAGATGTACACCTTGTTGAGGGGGACAGGAGGAACCCCTAAAAGATGTACACCTTGTTGAGGGGGACAGGAGGAACCCCTAAAAGATGTACACCTTGTTGAGGGGGACAGGAGGAACCCCTAAAAGATGTACACCTTGTTGAGGGGGACAGGAGGAACCCCTAAAAGATGTACACCTTGTTGAGGGGGACAGGAGGAACCCCTAAAAGATGTACACCTTGTTGAGGGGGACAGGAGGAACCCCTAAAAGATGTACACCTTGTTGAGGGGGACAGGAGGAACCCCTAAAAGATGTACACCTTATAACTGTTCAACTACTGTCACTGACCAACTTCTCCTTTAACAGGAACAATTTACTAGAGGCATTTGTGGAAAACATATAAACACTTTATTTCAGTTTAGCTACACAGTATATATTAAAAACGTTAGGGCAATATGTAAGTAAGGCAAGATATGATAAAGTGACAAGTGTATGTTTAGCTCTCCTAAAGAAGGGCGGGTCGGCCCGTGCACACAGTAGACTAACTCAAATGAAATGGGGAATGAAAGGGGACAGGGCCTAGCACCAAAACTAATTCAAATCAATAAAATCAATACAAAACATGCAGTGCAGGGGGTTAACAAATACACACCAATAAAACCCAAAGGTCCCACAGTGCAGTCCCAAAGGAGAAGAAAGTACCGTGTGCAGCGGGGCGGACCCGGCCTTTAACAGAGTTACACTGTAACAGAAAATGGAGAAAACACAATTAACACATGCCAGTAGGAAAACAATTCAAACCAAACCTACAGTGCCATAACTATAAACTAAATAGAGAATTCAAATAAACAAAACAAAAGGGTAAACTAACAGTGGAAAACAGTGGCTGGACTGGTCCTTTTGATTTGCAGTGAATTAACAGTGCAATCAATGTGAGGGCAAGGGCATTGATTGATTGATTGATTGAAAAATGTATTAACAGTTTGCAGAATTACAGTACATTTCAAGCACAAACTCAATACAAAGGCTGTTAACTGTGAGTGGACGACCCAATTAAGCATTACACTTGTTTCCAATAGGGTCCACAATGTTCAAATCATCAAAAACATTTAGAGACGTACAAATAGACACTTCTATATAGACAAAGGGGGGACATCACAGCATCACAGCAGTCTCTCAAGGTCTCTAAGCACAGCAGCAGATCACTTCACTTGTGTATGGTGAAGTCATTTGAAGACATGCTTCACTCCATGAGAAGGAAACACCAGTTCCTGCAGCAGAGTCAAAATGGCTCTCTACTAGTCATGTGACTAGATCACATGAATGGTGCAGTAGGTGCACCATTCACCTCGATTCCCACAATATAAATTGGGGGTCCCAGAGATAGAAATGCCATTAAATGGAGGTCCGTAGACTAATGCATGGGGGTCCTTGAAATTAAACAGGTTGAGAATCACTGCTAGAGCCTTAAAAATCTTCTCTTATGTGGGGTCCCTGGCTTATCTCTTAAAACGGGGGTCCGCAGGCTAATTAGTGTCAATTTGGGGGGGGGGGGTCCTTGACATGAAAAGGTTTGGGAACCACTGCTGTAAGCAATCCTCCAAGCCACTGTTACTGAAATTTAAATGCGGCCCCACTTGAAGTTTAGCTAGACTCACATTCCACACATTATTCATCTGATCACTTTTAGGTTTGTGTGTCTTTGCTGGTTATCTCGGTATGAAGCGCTCGCTACGGGGGAAGAGTTTGAATCCAAGGTTCAAGGGTGTTGTTTATTGCCACGTAGAATACAGTAGCAACATTGTACAGTAGGCAGTGACATTTTTGCACTTCGAGCTTCCTCAACAGCTTGGCGGATAACAATTAAAAATAGAATGAGGGTAAAGCAGTAATAGGAATAGTAAAAAATCCAGCTCATGTGTGTATATAGCTATACCTAAACGGTGAGACTTTACAAAACAAGCATTTTCTGATTCACAGCAGGCAGACGATGTGTCCGTACGACGCCTGCAGTCTCTCCATCCCTGTCAACGGCCAAACACCAGCTATATGAACATCAAGTACGACTTGCATTTTCCTGGGTGCCAGTAAGCAGAAGGTCATGACGCCTTGTTACCGCAATCATCACTGAGCCAACGCACACGCGCGCACACACACACACACACTTTTTTTGTGGCAATCATGAAAAGACCCTTCTGGCGGTTTGCGAAGGGCTGCGTTATTAATAGCAACAAACGTATTTCAGAGCATAAGGCGCGCACGCGAGAGAGAGAGAGACAGAGAGAGAGAGAGAGAGAGGAGGCAAAAAGAGAGAGGGGAAAGAAAGGACAGAGAAGGAGAGCGGGAGAGAGTCAGAGAGAGTCAGGTTGCGACGGATGTGCTCCACTGGACTGGCACATTCTATATGTAGACATGCTACCGTCCTAGAGAGACGTCACCCGGTGACGGAAAAACACCACCACTACACAGTCTCTACTGGGAGAGCAGAGACAACATCTCATAACCCATTTTGGGGCGGGAACCCCTTTTGGTGTTAGCATTATGTTATGCTTTAGCTATTGAAAAATAGCAGATCTACAAGCTCATAGCGCGCCACCGAGTGGCGCGCTACGAGCTTGTAGGTCTGCTATTTTTGAAAAATCGAGTGGACTGGGAGAGAGAGATGGGCGGGCGTCCCTCTGAGGGAGAAATAAGGGGAGAGAGAGAGAATGAAATGAGGTGGATTAAATTATTAGTCCCCCACACTATCCTCTCCATGTCTTTGTGTCACATTCTGACGAAGAGCTCTCCTCCTCCTCCTCCTCCTCCTCCTCCTTGTCTTCAGGCGGCCGAAAGTTAAAAAAAAAAAAATGCTGAGTGATTATACTCCCCCGCCAGCCGCCACCTGCCCTCTCTCTCTCTCTCTCTCTCTCCCCCTCTCCACGCCTCTCCTCCTCCTCCTACACCGGTGCCAAACGAATGACATTTACTGGTCCTCGATCTGGGCCACTCATTTTTTTTACGTCATCATCACTAAGTGAAGTGGTGGTGGTGGTCAGTGGGAGACACTGTTGTGTAACTATGTACAGAAACACAGACTTTTGGTGTTAGCATTATGTTATGCTTTAGCTATTGAAAAATAGCAGATCTACAAGCTCATAGCGCGCCACCGAGTGGCGCGCTACGAGCTTGTAGGTCTGCTATTTTTGAAAAATCGAAGAACGACTGACATAGAAACATAGCTTTTAGAGAAAACTGTCAGGATGTAGAAGACATTTTTTTAGAACTATGTACAGAAACACAGACTTAATGGTTTGATACCATGGCATGGGTTGCGATATTATGGTGAACTGTTGTGTGCATGCAGTGGTGACTGAATGAATGCATCGGCCTACTGCTGAGCCTTCAGGTCAAGAGTCATTTAGGAACCTCGGTCAGTATATATTGATGAAGGTGACCTCCATTTTTGACTTGGCAATGGCCGCAGATTCTTTACGACGTGGTTCATTTAGCATTAGCCAAAGAAAATGCTGGGGTGATAAATCTTTTCCCCACCTCCTTGGTAGCTGTCACCACTCAAGGTATACTGCAATAGTAGCACATGGCTGCCCCCTACAGAGTGTCCGATGCCACTGCAGCCAAAAAGCCCTTCCGTTTACAACAGGACCCTTCGAATCATCCTTCAATTCCCTTAATTGTCTCCACCAGGCCGAAGGAACTGCACCGATCTGCGTGAAACGTTGCGTGCACACTCCCTAGAGGCCAAGGACAAACCTTTGACCTGCATTTTCCGCATCTGCCTTTTATAGCGCCACCAGGAGGCCGACTTTTGTAAAACACATATTTTGATATTACTCCTCCAGATTCTGTCCAAAAATCTCACAAATCGTTACACAGTATCTCTATGGTCATGTGCTCAAGTCGGATCTGTCCGATATTTCATATTCCATCCTAATTGGCTATAATTGGCTTTCACAGTTTGCAAGATTGCCCCGTTTTGAACAAAAGCCTCAAATCATGAACGCAGCATGCAATTTACGTGAAATCTTTCACACATTTTCTTACTAGGCTGAGGAATATATCCCACCCTTTTCACATTGGCCTGTTATAGCGCCACCAACAGGTTGATTTTTGCACATTTTTGGAACAAAATGCCTCAAATCATCCAATTGCCATCAAAGGCGTATGAAGAAATGGCACCCTTTTCACATTGGCCTATTATAGCGCCACCAGGAGGCCACAACCTGGCCTGCCCTGGTGGAGACCTGTGCACTTTTTCTAGTTATAAATGTTTACTGTCCAGTTTGTTTTTTTATTGTAATGTTATTCCCGCCTTTGCGTAGGGCCCAGAACACCAACTGGTATCCTGAGGAAGGGGTTTCAGTGGCTTTCTCTCAGGGCTAAAACACCAGTCTGTTGTGTCGGGATTTAACCTGGGGCTCTTCTGTTAATGTTTGCTTTAGTCCATTCTATGCCATTGATAAACTTTTTAATTTAACTCTCTCCCCCCTTATTTCTCCCTTAGAGGGACGCCCGCCCATCTCTCTCCCAGTCCACTCGATTTTTCAAAAATAGCAGACCTACAAGCTCATAGCGCGCCACTCGGTGGCGCGCTATGAGCTTGTAGATCTGCTATTTTTCAATAGCTAAAGCATAACATAATGCTAACACCAAAAGGGGTTAATTTAACCTTTAAGTGTACAACCCCTTTAAGTGCACAAAAATGTAATAACATTGACTGGTTGAAGCGAACGGTCGAACAAAGGTTGAAAGACCAGTTTTTACAAAAATGGAAAAGTGAACTCAATAGTATGACATCATGTGACATCTATGTTGAATAGAAACAAGAGTTCAAATTAGAAAAATATCGTTCTATGTGAAAACCGTAAGTATAGACAGGCTATTTGTAACTTTAGGCTAAACAACACAAGAATTCCAAAGGTCATCGGTAGATATAAAGGACTGGAAAGAAGTCAGAGGATTTGTAACCTGTGTAATGAAGCCAGAATTGGAGATGGCAGATGAGTACCATGTTTTGTTGGAATGTAAGAATACTAGCATTAGCATAATTGCATTATACTAAAATCTGAAAAACAAAAAGTAATCTATAAATTGGGTGCTTTTCTGAAAAATGTTCTTCCACTGTACAAATAGGGAAATGATTGTATACTTTTATGAATCTGTGCTCCAAACCATGTGATCATGGTAGTTAAATAAATGATGATGATGATGACAAATGGAACCAAATGGACCCCAATTTGAGAACCAGGGGGTCCCCCAGCTAAATGATAGTGAGGGTCCATTTGGTTCCATTTGTACACTCTCAGAGTTAAATTAACTTTGATTTTACATTATAAATTGGGGTTCCCAGAGATATCAGGATCAAGGAGATAGATAGAAATGTCATTAAATGGGGGGGCCCGTAGACTAATGCATGTCAAACTGGGGGGTCCTTGAAATTAAACGGGTTGAGAATCACTGCTAGAGCCGTAAAATTCTTATATTATGGGGGTCCCTGGCATAGCTTTTCACATGAGGGTCCGCATGTAAGGTTTGGGAACCAGGCCACCCCTCTCCACATAAACTGGCCTGACATTATTGTGTTAGTGACACCAAGCAGTGATTATTCAGCAATCAGCAGAGACAACATGTTCTACATCTCATAACCCATTTTGGGTGGGAACCCCTTTTGGTGTTAGCATTGTGTTATGCTTTAGCTATTGAAAAATAGCAGATCTACAAGCTCATAGCGCGCCACCGAGTGGCGCGCTACGAGCTTGTAGGTCTGCTATTTTTGAAAACGACTGACATAGAAACATAGCTTTTTCAGAAAACTGTCAGGATGTAGAAGACATTTTTAGAATCTGATCTCAGGTCAAAATGGATAATGTTGGAGACATGCAAGAAGTTTGATAATACCCTAGTGAGGCCCCTTTTACACCCGGGATTGAAACGGTTCAGTTCTTTTTGGTTCTTATAGTCCATGAGCCAGAGCTCCAACATTGGAAAGTTAATTATGAATTCAGTGGGCAAAACCATGCCTATATTAAATTGTTTATATGATCAATATAAAGTAAATTAATATATGATTGATAACCCTTTGTGGTCACCGTCAAACTGTTCCAGAGAGGGTTCCTTTGAGATTTGATAGTTCCATGACTGGTGAACATTTTATGCTACCATTTTAGTTGTGAGTAAATAATAAAAAAGTCTGCTCCATTCTGTGTTGCCTAGAACTGGAGGTCTGAAAAACAGACAGACAGTAAACATTATGAAGTACATCTTTGTGACTGAGATGTACTTCATAATGTTACAGATTTTTTTTCAGACCTCCAGTTCTAGGCAACACAGAATGGCAGCATGGGGGACTTATTTTTAATTATTTCCACACAACAACTCTAAGGTATATTAATGACATTGTAAAATGTGGTATTCCCCTTTAATCAAATTAACCCTGGCATCCCTCATTTGGGGCAAATGATATTAAAAAGGCTTACTAGGCCACTAGAATTAACATTTTCTGCAATTTAGGCCTTTGGCCGACACTACAGTAAGTTCCATGAGCATTTTATCAAACAATGGACAGGGTCAGTGGCCAAGGGATTAGAGTGATGACAGAATCAGGATATTCCACATCCTAAGTAACAGGGATAACCGTTAGGCCCCTTACAGACAAACTTCCTCAATTCACATCGGTATGCTGCCGTGTCGCTACTGTTAAGTTGTCAAGTTGTCGCCAAGACAATTACAAGTGGCATTTTTACTGGATTTGGATTGTCTAGTGATACCTGCTCCAATTGTAGTCGTCTAAAGTCTAGACTAGAGTTGAGTGTGTAGATAGAGAGTGATTGAGAAATCCTGTCACTGCAACAGAAAGGCAATCCCCTTTGCTTTATAAAGCCCAATCCTCAAGTGTCCCCGGGGGAACAAGACCAAATTGGAGCTTACAATTACTTTCGTTTTTTTCTTGGGAGCTTCTCCTTGACAGTCCTTCGTCGAGTAATCCCCCCAGACACACAGAGACCGCACGGGGAATGCATCCAGGCAGAGAGATACAGTATAGTGCACGCACATGCATGCATGCACACGCTAGGGCATTCACTTCTAGTCATTTTTACTAGTTGACTAGTTGCCTAGTTTACTAGTCGACTAGTCGACTAGTTGTTTAACCACCTATTATGTTTTTTTTTTAAACGTTTTTTTTTTGTTTTTGTTTTTTGAAATAAATATTTGTACATTTAAAAACTGTGTACATTGGTGACTATAACTATAATCTACCTGATCTTGAGGCCTACAAAATCGGGGAAAAAATAAAAAATAAAAAAAATAAACTTTTCTTTTTTTTCTTATCAACTAGTCAACTAGTACCAACAAGGTCGACTAGTGGATTTACTAGTCGACTAGTAAACTAGTCGACTAGTTGCTTAATGCCCTACGCGCATGCACATGCATGCAATGCAGTACCCATGCACATGTATGCATGCAGTACACCCCAGTTTGAATGGGATCAACGCAGATAGTCAGTACAGCAGACTAGCAAACTACAATGACTGAGACTTGAATTTCTGTGTATGTTTGTTTTCTCTGCGGTGAGCCAAATGCGACACCAGTGTGAGGTATAGGGGAGCACCTGAGATGGTGACTGTAACCCTAACCAGGTCATGTGAGGAGCACCAGATCTGGAGCGTACGTGTTGTCCGATCTCCACTGGGGACTGGTGCAATTTCCCCCGGCAACTACAGCCATGAGACTGTCATCAGATGCATGTTTTGTTCTTATACTCATTCTGTTCTTTTCCTTGTCTCATATCTTCTGGTCACATCACGTGTCCAATACTATTGCCTATATACCAGTGGTTTTCAACCAGAGGTCCTGGGACCACCAGTGGTCTTTGAGGGGATTCCAGGTGGTCCCCAGCTAAATGATGGAAAGTTGGCAACCAAATAGGACACTTATAGACCCATTTTGACCTGAGATCAGATTCTAAAAATGTCTTCTACATCCTGACAGTTTTCTCAAAAATAGCAGACCTACAAGCTCGTAGCGCGCCACTCGGTGGCGCGCTATGAGCTTGTAGATCTGGTATTTTTCAATAGCTAAAGCATAACATAATGCTAACACCAAAAGGGGTTCCCGCCCAAAATGGTTAACTCTTGAGAGCGTAAAACTACAGCCATGAGACTGTCATCAGATTTTCATTTGGGAGAAATCCCAAAGTGTTTGCTTTGTTTACTTTCCCCAAGTCCTTTATAGAGTTACAGTAATGACAAGCTAGTGTCATAATGTTCGCAACGAACGCACAGCCTGTTTGGTTGACTACCTCCATTAAATGGCTGTTTTCATCTGCAAGTTGAAGCACCCGGGCCTGGCTTGTCATCTTTTGATATAATGGGTAAACTGTAATTTGGGGAGCACCGCCAAAGCAATTTAGGACATGTCGTCCCATTTGTGTCTATTGTGCATTGTCCCATTTAGAAGAGTTACTTTTATGCTGTGTGAGCTAAGTTTACTCAAGCAAATATATAGGCTATAGGCCTCTCCATTGTTTGACAAAACAAAACAGGGGGTGGGGGGGGGATGCTTACACTTGTACTTAAAGAATAAGTACATAACAGACTCAGTAAAATTGTTAATTCTCCTTTTGGGCTACCCTTCCCCAGAACTGGGAATATTTGATAGGACATGCATGGAACAAACGAAAGTGATTGCCTACTCCATTGTGTCAAACAGAAACACTGAAAATATCAATGTTGATTATACCATATTTGTGATAATATGGATGGATAAAACGGATGGATTATGGTTTTGATGGCCAATGGGTAAAGTATTGAGATTTACACTTACATGAAGTGTGTGTTTGCCACTGGTTCACCCAGGCTCAAATCTACCACTAAAGGTATTAGTACTGTACTGTAAACTGCTTTGGATCAATTCCATTCAATCAGATAGATTGAATGGATTCATCATAGAATACAATCTTCACGTTGTGAGCTTGTAGATTGGCTATTTTAACTATTCCATTTTTCCCCCCAAAATATAGTAAAAAAAAAAAAAAAAAAGTAAAGTAGTTTAGGGATAAGGGGTGAAAATATAGAGCCCCCAGAGTTTGAATTCAGTTGAAATGCAGTATATATAGGCCTACTGTTATGAATATTATGACCTTTATCTGCTTGACCCAGTACATACAGTACGTACATGTTGAATCACTCTCATCTGCGTATGCGTAATTGATACCCTTGATACCAGATGCATGTTTTGTTCTTCCTCATTCTATTCTTTTTCTTGTCTCATATCTTCTGGTCACATCACGTGTCCAATACTATAGCCTATATATCAGTGGTTTTCAACCAGAGGTCCGGGGACCACCAGTGGTCCTTGAGGGGATTTCAGGTGGTCCCTCAGCTAAATGATGGAAAGTTGGCAACCAAATAAGACTCTTATAGACCCATTTTGACCTGAGATCAGATTCTAAAAATGTCTTCTACATCCTGACAGTTTTGTGAAAAAGCTATGTTTCTATGTCAGTCGTTCTTCGATTTTTTTAAAATAGCAGACCTACAAGCTCGTAGCGCGCCACTCGGTGGCGCGCTATGAGCTTGTAGATCTGCTATTTTTTAATAGCTAAAGCATAACATAATGCTAACACCAAAAGGGGTTCCCGCCCAAAATGGTTAACTCTTGAGAGCGTAAAATGGGTCCAGTTTACGCTCTCAAGAGTTAAATCATTGTTAAACATCTGCATTACTTAGTTAATTTACAAGAAGTCTACTAATTAGAGAATGGAATTGTGGACAAAATCCTATCCAACTGGCAACAATAACAACATTCTTTAGTTTTAGGTCAGCAAGTCTAAGGGCTCCATTTTCGTCACCGCTAAACCCCTTATCCCTAAACTTCTTTGCCTTTTTTTTTTTTTTTTACTATTTTGCAAAACATTTTTGAATAGTTTAAAATGGCCAGTCTACAAGCTCACAACGTGTCAATGTAGATTGGCTAGTTGAACTATTCAAAAATGGTTTTTGAAAATAGTAAAAAAAAAAAAGGCAAAGAAGTTTAGGGATAAGGGCTTTAGCGGTGACGAAAATGGAGCCCAATATGTCATCAAATGGTGGTCCGTGGCTCAAATGCTGAAAAGATAATGGGCCTTGATATGAAAAAGGTTGAAAACTAGGGGTGTGCCGAAATATCGATATGGCGATATATATTGATACGTCCTCCCGTGATAAATAATCGATATTGATTATTACAATATCGATTAAAAAAACAAACAAAAAACCCCCCTTTTTTTTTTCAAACACTATTAATTTAGTGTTTGAGTGGTGCAACCACTATAGACAGCTATGTGTGTGTCCCTCCTTGTGTCCGAGCACGAAAATAGCATTTTTTCAGTTCCAAGTATTTTGTAGTTGCAGATATCGTGATATATCGTTGATGAAATTTCATACAATATCTGGTCACCATCACGTGTCCAATACTAGCCTATATACACCAGTGGTTTGATTGATATATCGCAAATATCGCAATATATTGAATATCGTGATATTATCGTTATCGAGGGCCTAATATCGCGATATATATCGTATTGTGAGGTACCCATATCGTCCCACCCCTATTGAAAACCACTGCCTGGAGTCCTCTTGTTCTGAATCTGAAAGAGTCCTCTTGTTCTGAAACTGAAACGTCACTCACCCGTACTTAGAGGGAGACTCTTAAAAACACCGCAACACATGCATGGTCAACCGAAATCACAACGCCTGCCCAAAGAGCGTGTGAAGTGTAACAATCTTTTGCTCTCTCTTCGGTGCCCAGTTGCTTACAATCCAACAGTGCCATAAAGGCTACTGAGCCTGTATTCTAAATGAGTCATTGGGCAGTATTATGCGTGTCTTAAGTACCAGGTCTTATGACTTAACTTAAGACCTGGAGGCGTGGTCAATGCTGTTTGGCCACTCAGAATAGCCAAATGGCATTGATCACGCCTCCAGGTCTTAAGTTAAGTAATAAGACCTGGTACTTAAGTGCACAGTAAAGGCCTACGTATATTCATACTCCAGTTTTAGGTGATAAGGTTATTACCTTATTATCAGTAATAAAAACAAGAGAGATGTGTTTGGGTGAGCGGTGAGTCGTGTACAACCGCGGCGTAACGGCATGTTGTAGTTTTCGGTGGTCACCTTGACACCTTATCACCTAAAACTGTAGGAATAGGCCTTACCCCATTTTGACCTGAGATCAGATTCTAAAAATGTCTTCTACATCCTGACAGTTTTCTGAAAAAGCTATGTTTCTATGTCAGTGGTTCTTCGATTTAAAAAAAATAGCAGACCTACAAGCTCGTAGCGCGCCACTCGGTGGCGCGCTATGAGCTTGTAGATCTGCTATTTTTCAATAGCTAAAGCATAACATAATGCCAACACCAAAAGGGGTTCCTGCCCAAAATGGGTTAATTGGAAGATACTGTAAGTGCTGCCGATGCATCAACCTCTTCTTCTTCAAAAGCATACTGCTCTAAATGTATTGTATTGATTCAGGCCATTGAAGAGAATACATGACCGAGTGTTTGCGGCTCCCATTTCCTTCTACATACTGTACAGTAGCGCTCACACGATGCTCAAGACGTGCTGCTGTATTTGAAATGCTTTTTCACAGTCACACACACACACACACATCTAGCTGTGACATACCGCACAAAAATATCCGGAGTGTTAATTCAAGGTTTTGTTAAGTCCTGTATGTCCATGTGAACACCTACGGTATTTTACCCAGCGGATTCGACCGTTATCTCTGCATTGGAACGGCGAAATCATCCGTTATCAGCACGTTTGAATGGTGCCAAAATGTCCATACTGGCATCCTCACCACATAGCCTGGTCAAGGTTTCCCCCTGGTGGACGTGTCATTTCCAACTATTGTCGGTGCATGGAACTAGGAGCTACTAATATATACTATTCTCTGCCTATCAGGACGTAACACGGACGGCGCTGAGTCGGGTCTGGTGGCCTTCGCAACGCTCGGCACGGCGACTCGCTCGGCTATCGCCTCGCTTGCCGGTGCCTCACGTAGCTCATGGCCACCAGACACGGCGCGCCTCCGTCAGGACATCAGTGATAATGACAATGCTACAATCGCAGATAATGACATACTGAACAGTGAGGATGCCAGTATGGACATTTTGGCACCATTCAAACGTGCTGATAACGGATGATTTCGCCGATTCAATACATGATACCAGTCGAATGGGGTGATTTTACCGTACCTATGTTCCCCAGGTTCTACAGCATGTTCCCCACCCCTTGGCCCAGCTAATCCATCTCCGTGGGGTCATCCCTATGTTCCCCACCCCTTGGCCCAGCTAATCCATCTCCTTGGGGTCATCCCTATGTTCCCCACCCCTTGGCCCAGCTAATCCATCTCCTTGGGGTCATCCCTATGTTCCCCACCCCTTGGCCCAGCTAATCCATCTCCTTGGGGTCATCCCTATGTTCCCCACCCCTTGGCCCAGCTAATCCATCTCCTTGGGGTCATCCCTATGTTCCCCACCCCTTGGCCCAGCTAATCCATCTCCGTGGGGTCATCCCTATGTTCCGCACCCCTTGGCCCAGCTAATCCATCTCCTTGGGGTCATCCCTATGTTCCCCACCCCTTGGCCCAGCTAATCCATCTCCTTGGGGTCATCCCTATGTTCCCCACCCCTTGGCCCAGCTAATCCATCTCCTTGGGGTCATCCCTATGTTCCCCACCCCTTGGCCCAGCTAATCCATCTCCGTGGGGTCATCCCTATGTTCCGCACCCCTTGGCCCAGCTAATTCATCTCCTTGGGGTCATCCCTATGTTCCGCACCCCTTGGCCCAGCTAATCCATCTCCGTGGGGTCATCCCTATGTTCCCCACCCCTTGGCCCAGCTAATCCATCTCCTTGGGGTCATCCCTATGTTCCGCACCCCTTGGCCCAGCTAATTCATCTCCTTGGGGTCATCCCTATGTTCCCCACCCCTTGGCCCAGCTAATCCATCTCCGTGGGGTCATCCCTATGTTCCGCACCCCTTGGCCCAGCTAATTCATCTCCTTGGGGTCATCCCTATGTTCCCCACCCCTTGGCCCAGCTAATCCATCTCCTTGGGGTCATCCCTATGTTCCCCACCCCTTGGCCCAGCTAATCCATCTCCGTGGGGTCATCCCTATGTTCCGCACCCCTTGGCCCAGCTAATCCATCTCCTTGGGGTCATCCCTATGTTCCCCACCCCTTGGCCCAGCTAATCCATCTCCTTGGGGTCATCCCTATGTTCCCCACCCCTTGGCCCAGCTAATCCATCTCCTTGGGGTCATCCCTATGTTCCCCAGGTTCAATGTTCCCCTCTTAATTTAGGCTTAGGTTTTGGTTTAGGGTTAGGTTTTATTGTTGCAAGCAGGGAACAAAGAAGCTTTTTTGAGATAGATTGCCTTTGAAATAGGCAATCTACAAGCTCACAAGACGTTGCCTTACGACACACGGTGAGCTTGTAGATCTGCTATTTTCTAAAGATCTTGAGAGAAAAGAAAAAACAAGATAAATATTTGTCCTTGTCATGAAAATGTTTGAGAACTATACTGGTTTAAACACCATCAAGATGGAAGCTCAAATAATCAACAACGCAAGCCCCCAACAAACGCAACACTACAAGAGACTTTTTTTGAGGGGTGGGGAACATAGGGAGTATAGGGTAGATTAGAACATGCCTTTATATATTTCGGTCCTTTTTGTAATGTTCTTTGCCATGCCTTAAACCCAATAAAAAAAAGGCTTTTTTTCACCACCTCACTGGAACAGAGTGCCTTGGATCCTCTTCTTTTATGTTATGCCTTTATATTTGTTTGCGCTTTGGGTTCTTTATTCTGCCTGGCTCATCTTATCTCTGCCCACAAACACCACAATCTATACACACCAGAGAAGACACGCATCAGCCACACACACACACACACACACACACAGTCACACACACACACACACACACACACACACACACACACACACACACACACACACACACACACACACACACACACACACACGCCTCTGCTTTTCTTTACCACCAATTTCCCACTTCACATATTCCTCATCCCTGCCTTGGCTTCTTATCTCCGTTCGTTCCACGCTCAGCTGGAGCGAGACACGTTTCCCCTTCGCTTGTCGGATGATAAATGAGCGACCGGGCCCTCCGCCGTACGGTGCACGAGAGAGAGCGAGATGGTCGGCCCGCCCTGTAATAACAGATGGCCTCCAGAGAGTGGCAAACGGCAATGCCTTCCATCGAGTGCTGGATCGATGAGTGGCTCCAAACTGTGAGACTGTGTGGGTATGAGCGAATAAAGGCCCCGTGTTCGATGTCGCCAGATTTTGCCAGAGAAGGAAGTGGCAAGGTCTACGAAAACAAGCCCCCCCAATAAAAGAAGAGGCCACACACACACACACACACACACACACACGCGCGCACACGCACACGCACACTCTCCCCAGCAAAATCAGTGAATATAGCATTACAATCAGTTTTACCACTTGAACCCTACATACATGTGTATATAGTACACTGTCTATTTTGAAATAGGCAATCCACAAGCTCACAACACGTTGCCTTACGACACGCTGTGAGCTTGTAGATCTGCTATTTTCTAAAGATCTTGAGAGAAAAAAAAAACAAGATAAATATTTGTCCTCGTCATGAAAATGCTTGAGAACTATACTGGTTTAAACACCATCAAGATGGAAGCTCAAATAATCAACAACGCAAAACCCCAACAAACCCAACAAACACTATACACTACAAGCGACTGTATAGAAAAAACAAGCCCAAAGTTGCTTGGCAACATTGCCCTTGTTTGCCACATTTTTAATATGCACGGCAAAGGTAGAGTTTAGATATGTAGACTACGAAGTCCTGCAGGTGAGGCATAGTGGCTTTAGGCCTGATGTCGAAATTAAAAAATGTCTTCTAAATCATGAAAATTTTCATGTTTCTATATCAGTGGTGCTCAATATTTCATGTAAAGGACCCCAAAAATGATATGTAATTGGCCGCCGACCCCCCATCTGAAAATATGTTGTTCCAGCCTTCCAGGGACCCCCCACCAGAAGCAAAGATTTGAGTTAAAAACGTTCGCTCTGAAAGAATATATATTCAAAGATGTGCACCACATTTTCACGATTTTTCAAAAATAGCAGACCTACAAGCTCGTAGCGCGGCTCTCGCCGAGCTTGTAGATCTGCTATTTTTCAATAGCTAAAGTATAACATAATGCTTAAAACACCAAAAGGGGTTCCCGCCCAAAATGGGTTGCAACTAGTCATCTAGTAAAAATCACTAGAAGTGAAAGCCCGATGCATGTTTTGCACCACCCCTCTTCTTTTTTTTCATTCATCCCTTCAACACTTGGTCCCAAACAACTAAAGATATCTCACAAACTGACTAGATTGCCAACCATGCCATTTTTGAGTGCTGCTGCATTCATACTTCTCAAAGAATGTGATTTTGGTGACTAGTGTAACTCTAGCACCACCCTCAGACTAAAGTAACAACTTTTCACACAAGATGTCTCATAATCTAGCAAACTGAATAAGGAAGTGGAACCCTACAGATTTTCGTGACCCCATGAACCATATCCTTTAGCGCCAACTGTATGCCACAATTTACACTCACACTAAATAAAATAAAAAGTAAGTAAAAGTATCATGGAATGGATAGATTGCTGTGGCACTTTGGTCCCAAACGATTGATTATCAGTGGTGTTTAGGGCCACAACACTAGCGGGGCCTTTAGACTCTTTTAGTCATGTTTATGAACAATCCACTAGAGAAGCACTAAGGGTTTGTTTGTGTCACCACATTTGGCCACAGCCAGAAACAGGCCCGTTAACAATGGTGATGGTGTCACAGGGGGACCACACTTGAAGTGCCAGCCTCCCTCCTCCCACTCTATAAAAAAGTGAAGGCTACATTAATTTATAGCGAAAGCACAGGCTCACCACCACACATAAGAGACCATATCATGGCCCTGAATTCCATATTGGCCTATATAGCCCACACTGCATGCTCGACTCGTAATTCAAATTCAAATCACATCTCACACTGGTAAGGACCATTATTTCCCACATATAATGGCTTGTGTGGGGACAGCTATAGGGGAGTGGGCTTCATGCAAAGCAGCAAAAACCATTACAGAGTATGTCTAAAATAAAAAAGCGTTGCCCAACCCCCCCCCCCCCCCCCCACACACACACACGCACATACACACACAAACACACCCACACACACACACACACACACACACACACACCCCAACACCCCCGCCTTGCTGCTCTCCATTGCCCGTGGTGCTGAATCACTTGAGTTGAATGACGCACACAACGCAGCATACCACACAGACTTTACAGGCACCAGTAGCTAAACGTGTAATAAAAACGTCTCATGGGTTTCCGAGGCTACTAAACGACCCGTTAAAAGACAAATAAAACCAAAATGTGAAATGGACCACAGCCAGAAATAATGGAAGCCTTACCTTTTAGGAGAAAAACTTCTTTCTTGACTGATGGTGCATGCAAAGCTGATGCAAAGTCGCTAATTACATCCAAAATTGCTTCCTCATTGGAAACACCTGCACGTGTGGCAACAGACGCAGCTGTTTTTGACGGCAAACTAAAAAGCTTTCTATTGCGGGTATATTTTGTACCGTGTGTGGATATTGGATATGTGCTGTTGTCGGTAGTTTTTTGTTTTCATTTTATGATTTGATATGACACAACAAGATGTCTGTGGACTCGACTGAGATTAGGGGGAAGGCCCGGGGCACGTGCACGGTGCACGGTGCACCCCTTCTCTTTAATACTCTGCACGAATTAAGTGACGTGCTGTAAGAAAATCGGCTATTTTGCTAATCTCCTTTTCTTTTCTTTTTTTTTTTAATCTCGAAAGTGTTTGAATATTGATTAAATGAGGGTTTTTACCCAAAGCTTATCTTCTGGGGGTCCCTGGCACAAAACCTTTTCACATGGGGTAAATATATAAATTTGTAGGCCCTTCGCATGAAAAGATTTGAGAACTACTGAATATAAATGGTATTGGTGCGGTGGTGCCATCTCTTGTATTTAGCATGCTTTATATATATTTGATTGTATGTAACATATAGATTTTCAGATGATTAAGGTAATTAAGGAGCTGGTACGTTATGTAGTTCAACTCCTCAATTATATACTTTTGTCAGTGCCTATATAAGCCTGACAGCCACAGTTGAAGTGGCATGCATAGTGTACGGTGTGAGGTCCTGTTTTGTACCAGGCATTCAAGGATGAACTTATGTACGTTCATGTTCTTCACCAAAACTTGAAAATACAGTACTGTATTGAAGATCCCTGAAAGATACCTGCAAATGTAGGATGCTGGCACTATACTGTAACCTGCATGTTCTGAAAATGAGCTCTGCAGAAAAAGAATACAGTACAGAGTACAGAACAGAAAAACAGCAGCGCTGTGAAAATGAAGTGTTGACTTCCAACCATGAGATCTATCTCTGTCTGAGCTACTGTACAGTAATCTGCCTTATATAAGCAGTCGGTAACGCAACACTCCAGCTGCATTTTTTATGATTCAAAGTGCTGTTGCAGCATACTGTGCTCTGTAGTTCTATTACTAGAACAAGGTGTTATCACCATAACCTGAAAATATAACTTTTTTTTGTTCCCTAGTACTCCATGCAGTCTTCTCTTCCTAAAATTCATAAAACATTTACAGATAAGCCCTCAGGCAGACCTATTATCACAGCTATATTGGACCATTATTAACAGAAATAATCTGGGCTAATTTGCTTTCTTCCTGAATAGAGATGCTAGGGTTTAAGCATCCCTTCCAGCCCATAGTGCACTGCACTTTTGCACTGCCAGTTTATCGCATTGGGAAATATTAATAATGTGATTATGTAACACTTTGCTTAATGTTCACTCATGCCATTTTTTTTAACTTCCTTTTGTGGTGCCACACGCTGCAGAAGGGCAGTTAGAGAGGTTCTTTGCAGAACCTACGGAACATAATGGGGAGATAAGAGTCACATAATTACTGTGGAATTACTAGAGTGTGCAGATGTTTCTCCTTTCTTAAGGTGCATTCAGACTTCAAGTCTGAATGCACCGCCACCTTTATGTTCTTCTGCCCAGCACTTTAGTACCATGTATCATTTATCATCGGAAATGCTTGCTTTCACAATTTATTTCCTATACAATGTGGGATGTTCACAGTGCTGCAACGAAGCACTGAAGAATATATGAAACGAGTTCAATCAGTTGTGCAATAGGCTACAGTATGTGAAACCTGCAGGTTCAATGTTCATCCATGACCTTTCTTTGTGAGTTGGCAGTTCTTATTGTACCATACAGTACAGTCGGAAGAATGTAAAGGACCACAATGACATCAATACATGTACATTTGTATTCATGTTGGCCACATATCATACATAAATGTAGAAAATGTTTCTATAAATTGTTTTAATTTTGTTTACATCCTCTCCAAGAGCTGTAAAATGTTAGTGAATGAATGAACTAGTGGCTAAACCTCAAATGCAGCTCAGCTGTGATGCAAGTTTTACTGTATGTCTTATGGAGTGTTTTTCTTAATATTTTCAATGGCAGTTAATGGGGATCCTTACAGTAAGTAAATATAAAAAACAAATCTTATAAGGGATCTTATAAGGGAGACAGATGTTTAGACCACCTAAGGGGCCCTATTATGCGTTAAGACCTGGAGGCGTGGTCAATGCTGTTTGGCCACTCAGAATAGCCAAATGGCATTGATCACGCCTCCAGGTCTTAAGTTAAGTAATAAGACCTGGTACTTAAGACATGCATAATACTGCCCCTTATCTCATGTGATTGACTTATTAAAACATGTCTCTTTAACATGTAAAAGGCAGAGAGCTCACTAGTGTTTAGAGGTGTAACATGAAAGGCTTTTGGTACTGTTTTAGAATGCCTGCAAAGAAGATCTGAGCCTTTCTGATAAGTAGACAGTGTGTCTATTAATAGTTTTAAAAATCAATGACAGAATCTAAAAGATCAATGCTATCCACTTAAGCACACTGACTGGAGTCCCCCAGGCCTCTAGGCTGCTGTTGTTGCCCGAGACTACATTTATTTTCCAAAAATAGCCAATTTACAAGCTCACATGTCACAAGCTCACAATTGCTATTTTCAGTGAATGTTTGCCGCCCCCCTGGAATAGAAACACTAGGGTGCAAACGTGTCTAAAAGACACAGGGAGCCTGCAGTGTAATGCACGCAGGACTGCATGGAGCTATATTCCCCTTTCGTAGTTCCACAATTAGTTTCTACAATGTTTTCAAAGCTCAAGTGGGTCCTCAAATAGCCGGTGGTGTAGAATACAGCCACATTTAGCCCTCTGGGAAGAAGAAGCAGCGCTGTTTTTAAGAGTGTGGAGGGTTGAGGTCAGACAGAGGTTAGGAAAATGAGTCTCTGGAGCGATTATATCATCATGGGTGACTTGACGGGCCAATTCTACTGCACCCCTTTGGCAGAGCAGCGCAGGACAATGCAGGAGGAAGCCACAGTGTGTGGTCTTGGTCTGAAGATTGCAGTTCCCATTATGTTGCAGTAGCTTTAAGTGTATCTGTGTGTAGCGGTGGGAACTTCGACCTGCGCTGTGTGTTGTGTGATAGTCTGACAGTATACTCGCCCAAGTCTCGCCCAAACAGGATCAGCAGCAGCCATTTATTCACACACACACACAGGCGCTGGCGATAAATGGATTAATGACACAATGTCAGGACCAGCATTAGAATCACAACGTGTTCAGATACTAAAAATGTCTTCTACATCCTGACAGTTTTCTGAAAAAGCTATGTTTCTATGTCGGTCTTTTTTCAAAAATAGCAGACCTACAAGCTCGTAGCGCGCCACTCGGTGGCGCGCTATGAGCTTGTAGATCTGCTATTTTTCAATAGCTAAAGCATAACATAATGCTAACACCAAAAGGGGTTCCCGCCCAAAATGGGTTAATCAAGAGGTAGACTGGGAAGTATTCTATAAATAACACAATGAACAAAATGTACCTCATGGCGATAATTGAATGAATGACACAATGTCAGGACCAGCGCAGCTTCACATTAATTAGAATCACAACTAAAACATATACCCAAGGTTGAGAATACCGTAACACAAAACTACGGAACTAGTTACATGTGCATACTGTACATTAAATGTCAGCACAGGCAAGACTGAAAAAAAGTACATGGTTTTCGTGTTTCATGTTACATACATACCTGATAGTGATGCACTGCACTGGATTGTTGTATTATCCTTTTAGTGCAGTGGTTCCAAAAGTGGGGTCCGGGGACCCCCAGGGGTACTTGAGGGAGTTCCAGGGGGGACCCAGCTAGATGATAATTTGGAACCAAATGGACCCTTATGGGTCTGTAACTCAGAGAGTGTACAAATGGAACCAAATGGACCCGTTAGGGTCCATTTGGTTCCATTTGTACACTCTCTGAGTGTATGCTAAATTAGCATTGATTTTATAATATAAATTGGGGGTCCCAGAGATAGAAATGCTATTAAATGGGAGTCCGTAGACTAATGCATGTCAAACTGGGGGTCCTTGAAATTAAACGGGTTGAAAATCACTGCTAGAGACATAAAAATATTCTCTTATGGAGGGGTCCCTGGCATATCTTTTCAAATGGGGGTCCGTGGGCTAATTAGTGTCAATTTGGGGGTCCTTCACATGAAAAAGTTTGGGAACCACTGTTTTAGTGTGTTGTACACTCAGGGCTCCATTTTCGTTACCACTAAACCCCTTATACCTAAACTTCTTTGCCTTTTTTACTATTTTGAAAAACATTTTTGAATAGTTCAACTAGCCAATCTACATTGACACGTTGTGAGCTTGTAGACTGGCCATTTTAACTATTCAAAAATGTTTTGCAAAATAGTAAAAAAAGGCAAAGAAGTTTAGGGATAAGGGGTTTAGCGGTGACGAAAATGGAGCCCCATGTGTACATTAAGGGGTTCCTCCGTGAATGGGTGAATGTAAAGGCTTTGGATAAACGCAACATAAATGCACCATTTACCATTTGGATACAATATACAGTAGATGGATAGATGTACACTGTACACTCAAGACTATATATGGCCACCTGCTTTTCATTGTGCATTTGTTGGTCAAAGTTGATCCCATGCCAAAGTGACAAAGCATGCACTCGCCCAGCAGTCTACCGGCGCCCAGGCGGATGTGTGCACGCGCCGATCTGCCCCAGCAGCGCGACCTTGACATCATCAGGGATCTCCACATATGTGCATACTGTATTATGTAGACGGCAGGGGCCCTTCCCCATATTTGGGAATGTCAATATATGGCCATATCACGCCTCCATATAATGGTCACACCTCGTAACTTCATGCATCCATATATGGTCACGTCTCGTGACATCATGTGACATCATGGAGACCCTTCTTCTTAAATTTTTATCCCTCGATTTTGTAACCCATTTTTTCACCCCTGTGCCAATTATCTAATGTGATCCTGGGCTCTCTGCACACCCTCCGCCAACCTAGTCCCCATATATGGGGGACATGGGGAGAGCAACGGACTTGAACTCATGCTTCCTTCCTGCCTGAGTGTCCAAGTTGCTCCTTTACACCTGACAGGGGGAGTTTCCCTGGTTGGACGTAGCGCCTCCATCAGGCGCCCCGGCTGGCCAGGGGGAGGCAGTTTGTTTAGAGACCAGGATTACTGCATGTTTTTGTGAGGGTACCTACCCTAGGGGACACGGGGAGAACATGCAAACTCCGCACAGAAAGGCCCTTTCGCCAACCCCGCCTCGGGTATGGGCGCAGATGACGCGGAGGAGGAAACACGCCACCAGCACCCACAGCGCCCCGAGCGGGAATCGAACCCAGGACCTTCTAGCTGTGAGGCGACAGCACTACCAACTGTGCCACCGTGCCCCATGGAGACCCTTCTTGTGCATTTTTTTGGTCAAAGACACTGACCTCATCGAACCCTGGATAACCATGCATGGAGAAGACTGGACCATCACCTAGATCTGCCGACCACCAACTCTACATCTGACCTCAAACCCTTATATCTCCATATATGGAGCTGAACTGCTCTGACATTCCATATGTTGATCCGACCTCATCAAACCCTGTACACTCAAGACACGCTCCATATATGGCCAGTACTCAATTCATTCCATATGTTGATCTGACCCCCCCCCCCCCCATGCCAAACCCAGGTGGATGCGTGCACGCGACCTTGCCCTTTTAGGGCGTCTTACTGGTAATAGAGGGTATGCGTGTGACATCATCATCAAACCAGGAAGTTATGCAGGAACGCCTACTGAGTGGCAAAAACTACTTTCTGGCCTTGACAGCCCATACATCCACACAGAAAAGTCTTATCTGATTGCATTAAACAATGTTAAACTCACTTTGCCTGTTGCTTTGCCACTCGATTTGCCACTCGATGTGCCATTCACTTTAAGCATGCGCATACTCTCTATAGAGTAGACTGTTACGCAGTGAACTCTGAGTGTAAAGGTCCCCACATACCGAACGCGTTTTTCGGATTTTTAGTGGCGTTTTTCCATCGGTTTTCCGAAAAATGCGCCCAGTGTGCAACCACCTTTTAATGTATTATTTCTCACAGCTAAATTAACCCATTTGGGCGGGAACCCCTTTTGGTGTTTCAAGCATTATGTTACACTTTAGCTATTGAAAAATAGCAGATCTACGAGCTTGTAGATCTGCTATTTTTGAAAAATCGTGAAAATGTGGCCCAAATGTTTGAATATATTCTTTCAGAGCGAACGTTTTCTTTCTTTGCTTCTGGAGGGGGGTCCCTGGAACAACATATTTTCAGATGGGGGTCCCTGGAACAACATATTTTCAGATGGGGCTCGGCGGCCAATTGCATATAATTCTGGGGGTCCTTGACATGAAATAGTTTGAGAACCACTGACATAGAAACATAGGTTTTTCAGAAAACTGTCATGATTTAGAAGACATTTTTTGAATCTGGTCCCAGATCTAAATGGGTTAAAGCCGTGTAGCAGTAGTCTGGGGTCCCTTTAAGACCAGAGCTGGAAAATCACTGCCCGGTTGCATCATTATTGAGGACTACACTTTCGGACACACCTCCTCGCCATAAAATTCCCTTGCATCGTCCAAGACACCTAATAAGATGCCCTCGTGGTTCAGAACAAATGTTGTGACTGTGAATCAGTAAAATGTGGCCATGAATAGCAGCATTTTATAGACCTTTCAGCGTGCTCGCTTGGTGGTGTGGCACGTCACAGGGCCTGAGCACAGGGAAACCGCCGCCAGATGTTTACGACCGTCTCGGCACTCGCATCGATTGCTGTTCATCAGTATAGCATCGCCAGGGGCATAGTAGCAATTATCTCCACTGCCAGACGATGAATATGTTACATACATGACTAAGTGATTTCTCTTTGGCCTTGTCTGTATGTAGACTGATTGTCCAAACAGAAAGAGAGTTGTCCACACACTGGACCATGCTAGAGTGGTTGGGCCTAAGCCAGACAATCATAAATCCTCTTATCACTTTTCGTATTCTTAAATTTCCTAAATATCTATCGCGTAAACTGTCTCTCTTCTTTTTGAGTGGTGTAAACCACTCCTACAACTGGCTTTGTTAGTCTGTCTGTGCTCAAAAAATGAGCACGGTTGCTACGGTCACCCAGTTCACCCGGGTGTGATTTAATTACATCAGACATTACGTCAGACCACAGCTGATCAGGCTATATAAGACCTTACACCACTCAGTTCACACGGGTGTGATTTTTTTCTCTTGCTTTTGGCTTGTACAGTAGATGTGCCATTTTCATGTAGAATGAAAACATGAGAGGGCCGATGATAGACCCTTGGGGGAGAAGGTATATTGTTTAAGTGGTTAACCACTTAAACCCTAGGCCAGATGCTTGCCTCATGTCGATTTGTCTATGTAGGATTTGATGTATTGCCATGTGTTGTTCTTGCTTACTGTAAATGGATTAAGAGTACATTGTAAATTGTAATATATAATATTCATGACCGCATAATCCAGTGTGGACGGACTCTATTTTCTGTTTTTATAAATGTTCTTCTGTTCTTCTGTCCAGCACGCTAGTTTTTTATTCCTAGGATAGCTCAGGTTTAGGAGCGCTCGTTTTACCAATCTTTTACTACCGCGGATTATTTTATATTTTTTGTATTAAGGTTGGTGAGGGGTACGTTAATAGTTTTTGGATTAAGGTTGGTGAGGGGTGCGTTGCTCCCCTGCTTGCGGTTATGTTTAGGTTAGAGTTAGAGATATGGTTAGTACTAGTCATAGAGTACTAGTAGGCATAAACACTTGTGTGCGGTCCAAAACACAGCCCAGTGCTTCCTACTCCACTGACAACCAATCACAGCGCTCCAAATTCCCTCCCATCATAGGAATAAAAAACTCGCGTCCAGCACACCTAGGGTGCACTCACACGTATGAGGGGGAGGGGTGCAGTCGAATGTGCCCCTCCCCCTCACACAACACAATGTTGTGTCAAACCATGTGACCTCCATTGGAAATGCATTGGGCGGCCATGATACTACACAGCATTGATCCAACGAGCACGAGAATTGCATTAAAGGTGTGAGCTCAGCCCTAGACTTGCCCTGATGAAGACTCTGTTTGAGTCGAAACACGTTGGCTCATTTTAACTTCTCTAAATAAAGCACATTTATTTTTATCCACCCTCTCCTCATTTTCGGATCGCCGCCTTTTCTTTAGTACACCTATTTTTAGCATCGAGATGTGTACAGTTATAACCCGTTATAAACTGATTGTCTCCTCTCTGCTATAATCTCCAACAACACTGTTCACCTTTACATTTCCATTCCTATGGGTTTTGGTTTTACCTTTTGACACTTGTCAAAATCAGTCAGGCGTAATTAACCCATTTTGGGCGGGAACGCCTTTTGGTGTTAGCATTATGTTATGCTTTAGCTATTGAAAAATAGCAGATCTACAAGCTCATAGCGCGCCACCGAGTGGCGCGCTACGAGCTTGTAGGTCTGCTATTTTTGAAAAATCGAAGAACGACTGACATAGAAACATAGCTTTTTGAGAAAACTGTCATTTTCAAACAGACATTTTTAGAATCTGATCTCAGGTCAAAATGGTTTTAAAGTATGTATGTGGCCTGTCTCTGGCTGCCACCAACAACTCCGTAGCGCTGCTACGACTGACAAAATCTTTCTGTTTGACATCGCAACCTTGCAGGTCACACACGTGAGGAGATCTAAGTGGCTGACATTCTGCTGATGCTTGGATCAGCAGAATGGTACTTTTACTTAAGTACTGTACTTAAGTACAATACAGGTATTTGTACTTTACTTGAGTATTTCCAATTTCCAGTACTTTTACTTCTACTCCACTACATCTTAGAGCCAAAATGTGTACTCCACTACAATTATTTGAAAACTTTAGTTACTAGTTACTTTGGCGATTTTATTTTTGATTAGAAAACATACATTAACCACTTCAACCCTATACATTTTGGCCATTTGAAAATAGCCGATCTACAAGCTCACAATGCGTCGCAACGCGACGCATTGTGAGCTTGTAGATCTGCTATTTTCAATAGATTTTGTACACATTTTGAACTTGTGAAATGGCACATGCTGCACAATGAGTACTTTTACTTTTAGTACTTTAGGTACATTTTGATGCCGATACTTTTGTACTTTTACTCAAGTACATTTTCAATTCCGTACTTTTACTTGTAACAAAGTAGTTTTAAATTGCAGTATTGGTACTTTTACTTAAGTAAAACAATTGAGTACTTTTTCCACCACTGATGCCGCGTGGAAAGATCACCGTCCTTGTCTGTTGAGCTGGCTGCTATGTTGACACAGAAAACAATTGAGTATTAAGACGGTACACAGTGTCCTGGTTAATATGGTTACTGTATAGCCACTCTCCGCCTCCCCGGCCTGTTCTGTTTTCAGTGACAGCTTGATGGGAAGAAGAGCATGGATGGCAAGGGTTATAGGTGAGGTCAACTTTATTCATGAAGCGCCTTTTGAAACTACCTAAGGCCTCACTCAGACCTTTACCCGCATTGCTGTATGCTTGTTGGATGAATGTTGTGTAGTGTCATGGCCGCCCCAATGCATTTCCAATGGGAGTCACATGGTTTGACACAACATATGTGTTGTATGAGGGGGAGGGGCGCAGTCGAAACACAGCCGAAAGCCATACAACAGCTTGTAGTCCAAAATGTGGACTACAAACCATGTGACTTCCATTGGAAATGCATTGGGGCGGCCATGACACTACACAACATTCATCCAACAAGCATACAGCAATGCAGTAAAGGTCTGAGTGAGGCCTTGGGCTGAAAATAGACAAGATAGACTGTACTACCGTTTCACGTCGGACCATGGTTTCCATTAGGCCGGCATGCACATGGCCATTTGACAGCAGAGTGACAGCTCCATTCTGCAGTTGGAGCTCAGGCTGTCATTACAGTGATTATGTTTCAATAAGCCCCTTGTTGGACGTATAGCGGACTCCCCGATGGCCCGACGACGCGTCCCAACAATGGAGGCACATTTCACACACACACACACACACACACACACACAGCGGACTCCCCGATGGCCTGACGACGCGTCCCAACAATGGAGGCACATTTCCAAGCAACAAAAGCACAAGGTATACATGACTTGCAGATATGTTGCAGATATCAGACCAGGGAGAGCGGAACTGTGTGTGTGTCTTGGTCTTCTCAAGAATGAACGTAAAAAAGGCAATCATAAAAACACTGTCCAAAAATGTCTGTACAGTATGTGTGTGCGTGTCTGTGTGCGTACGTGTATGTGTGTGTGCGTACGTGTATGTGTGTGTGTGTGTGTGTGGGCGAGAATGATATAGGAGACACTGCAGACTTACCGTTTCCTATATTGTGGTATCTTTTCTCTTGGTTTGTGCTGCGTCTGCACATAGGCCTATATGTGAAACTCCTGATATCAGATATTGTGCTTTTGTACAAAATAAATAACACGCACACAAGATTTCCTCACTGTCAGCATTAACCACAGTGTGTCCTGTTGCAGAGACATCCAACCATAAAATGTGGAGTGTTAACATTTCCAGGACTTCAATGTACAGTATGTGATATATTAGATATATATTTAAATATATATCTACATATATATATATATGTAACTGTCTGTTACAGTGCACATGATATGCATGGATTGGTTATACACAAGGGTGTGCTGCACACACACACACACACACACACACACACACACACACACACACACACACACACACACACACACACACACACACACACACACACACACACACACACACACACACACACACACACACACACACACACACACACACACACAGGCGGAGGGTGTGCCAGTAAATCCAAAGTCACCTTCAGAGCCATCACAGGCAGCCAATCTCTTCCTCGGCCGCGGTCCAACATGTAATTGAGTCACCTCGGCAGGAACCGGAGCAGGGAGACGGCCGTGGGTGGCAGGGACAGGAAATGGGACAAGGCCCATATTTTTTTAACCCTTTAACCACTTTGTGTTCCTATTTTGGGCATAGGCTAAAACAGTCAAAAATTATTAATGGAAAAGAATCTGTCAAATAAAAATGTATAAATAAATACTGGTAGTTAGAATTAGCCTGGGTAAACCCCTCCCCCCTCGCCAGATTCGCAGAATGAAATGTTGTCCAGCAGGGGGAGTGGATTTACCCAGGCTAAGTTAGAATAGCCTTAAAGGGCCACTTCACCCCTTTTGCAACCAGTTCTTATTTTAATGATGTTTAGGACACAAGAAACACTTTCCTGGGGTTTGTGTGTGTGTAATATGTGTTTTTCGATATTTGTGTATTTCAAAGTGCCAGTGATGTCATAGACACTGGTCTCACTACTTCCTTCCTGGGCTACATAAAACAGCCCTCCCCCTCTCCACAAGGACGAGCAGTGCAGAAGCAAAGCATTATGGTCATTGTAGGAATTCAGTAATCCAGTCAACCCCTATAGTCAAACACACACATACTACATAATGTTTCTGGACATATAGGGGTGCAAACTTCAAATTGTGCTACCGTTATCTACTACAAATACTATTAACATTGCCTGACTGCAGTTTCTTTAAAGGGTAAGACCACTTTTTTTTAGGTTTGAGTTGTGCAAGTTACCTTGCCATGATGTAACTCCACATGTGGACAAGAAATTAAAAAATATGTTCCAGTGATCAGAATTGATAATTCAAAATATGCTCCTCATTGATTTACATTGTATGCTAAAACACTCTCAAAGTCACTCTTTTAGTACGTAAACAAACACAAACAAAGTTGATTCAGACAATATGGAGCTTCACCAAAATTCATGTGGTTTTATTTTTTCATAAAAATGTTAACGTCCTGTTGATTTTACTATTTGAAGATCTGGATCCCGATCCACGGATCCAGTCCGGGTTTTCTTCCCAATAAAATGGACAAATCAACAGGAAGTTAACATTTTTATGAAAAAATAAAACCACATGAATTTTGGTGAAGCTCCATATTGTCTGAATCAACTTTGTTTACGTACTAAAAGAGTGACTTTGAGAGTGTTTTAGCGTACAATGTAAATCAATGAGGAGCATATTTTGAATTATCAATTTCTAATCACTGGAGCAGTTATTTTGTATTTCTTGTCCACATTTGGAGTTACATCATGGCAAAGTAACTACACAACCCAAACCTCAGCAAAAGTGGTCTTACCCTTTAAAGGTATATTCAGTGATTTCACTTAATTCAAATATCACTTATTTTTTCTTATTTTTTGGATAATCCTCCTTACTATAAAGTGTGCTGACCATATAAGGAGTTCCTCCCTGTCCCCAGTGAGCCCCTGGGGTCAAAAAACCCTAGTTTCGGTTTGGGCTTTGGGTGGCAAAGCCTTCATCCAATCAGGATGAGAGGGGCCTTCCTCCAATCATGATCGAGTGGGGCGGGCCTTGGTGCACGTGCTGTTGGTCTGTTGTACTTCCCTCACTGTAGAGCGTGTGCATGTGCACATCTTGTTACCGGGTGGACCAGGTATTTTTCCAAATCACCCAAATCACTGAATGCTCCTTTAAGTCTGATTTATACTTCACACCCAAATAGCAAGCTCACAACACAATACGAGTGTGGAGTGATGTGTTGTGACTGTGAGCTTGTGGACTGCAGGCTATTTTCATTGCACGTCGTCAGTAAATTACCTCTCCACGTTAGGCTTTTTAGATCTTTATGATACAGACCGCAGACTAGTTCACACCTACAGTATACACTGCAAAATGCTCAGTGTTCATTTAAATTACCTCTCCATGTTAGGCTTTTTCGATCTTTATGATACAGGATTGAGAAAAAGTACAGTATGGACTGGAGCATTACACCAATGAGAATAATAAAGACTGCTCCGTGTCGGGTGTAAAGGAGCAACTTGGACACTCAGGCATGAAGGAAGCATGAGTTCAAGTCCGTTGCTCTCCCCATGTCCCCCATATATGGGGACTAGGTTGGTGGAGGGTGTGTAGAGCCCAGGATCACATTAGATAATTGAGATAATTAGATAATTTCACAGGGGTGAAAAATGGGTTACAAAATCGTGGGATAAAGATTATTAAAAAAAAAAGTAGACTGCTCCGTGAATAATTATGATTATAATTATACTCTGATGACAGACATTGAAGGTGATGCAGGAACACACAGTGAGGCGGAATATATAGTGGAGTGCGTATGTATATTATGTCCTGATCGATCTAATTGATCGATTATGTCCTGATGAAGATCTTATTGATCTGTTCCCTATAAACTCTAACTCTGGAGCCTTAATCAGCACTTAATCTCAATCTTAATCTCAATCTTAACCCTGACCTTAACCTAACTCAAACCTTAACCCTAAAACAGCAGATCACTTTCCGTTATTCCCTTTTCCTCTTTCTATCAGTGAGTGAGCAAATTCTCTTCTTCGAAGTCACAATGGTGACAGTACATACATGCACACGCAAAAATGTGCATGCAATGTCGCACTCCACATAGATTTAGACGCACTCATGCACATCTGACACACACACACACACACACACACACACACACACACGTATGGATGTGTTGGCACCCAGCAGGTGGTAACGGCAATGAGCACATAAGGTCAGTGGGAGACCATGCTCTGCTCCTCTCACACTCTCTCTCTCTCTCACACTCACACTCACACTCACACACACACACACACACACACACACACACACACACACACACACACACACACACACACACACACACACACACACACACACACACACACACACACACACACACACTTTATCACCGCAGGTGATTAATGGGCGACTGTGAGAAAAGCTCCAGAATAAGCAGCAGGGTAGCTATCTGGTCCAAGACAGACCGCAGACTAGTTCACACCTACAGGATACACTGCAAAATGCTCAGTGTTCATTTAACCCATTCTGACCTGAGATCAGATTCTAAAAATGTCTTCTACATCCTGACAGTTTTCTGAAAAAGCTATGTTTCTATGTCAGTGGTTCTTCGATTTTTCAAAAATAGCAGACCTACAAGCTCGTAGCGCGTCACTCGGTGGCGCGCTATGAGCTTGTAGATCTGCTATTTTTCAATAGCTAAAGCATAACATATAAATGCTAACACCAAAAGGGGATCTCGCCCAAAATGGGTTAACTCAGAGAGTCTACGTGTGTGTGGTAAATGGTGCATTTATATAGCACCTTTATCCAAGGCGCTTTACAGAGATTGTACATTACATTCACCCATTCACACACACATTCACACACTGGTGGCGACGGAAACCATGCAAGGCACCAACCAGCACATCAGGAGCATTGCTAATAGGGGTTCAGTGTCTTGCTCAAGGACACTTCGACACAGACTCTGGGGGAGCCCGGGTTCGAGCTGGCAACCTTGCGGTTACCATCCGGCCACTCTGCCCCTGAGCCACTGCCACCGCCACACACACCGCTGTATGTGTGTGTGTGTGCGTCTAAATCTATGTTGAGTGCGACAATCATTTACGCAAATCCTTTGTGTAAATGATTGTCGCACTCAACATTATTTATTATATTATTACAGTAGTATAGCAGACAGTAGTTTGCAGCAGTATACACATTTGCGGCAAATGTGTATACTGCTGCAAAACTGAAAGTGTGTCTCATATCAAGGTGAATATGGTGACTGTGAAGGTATTACATAATACAGCTGTGCGTGCGTGTTCGTGACATGTGTGAGCAGGGGGGGTTTTTGTGTGAAAGATAAGAATACCTCTGCGACTGACTGTACTGTGCTCTGTTGCCTTGGAAACCAGAACATGGTGGTGTTCGCCCCCCCCCCCCCCCCCCCCCCCCCGCCCCGCCGCCACCAATACCATCATTCACTGATGCAGGAGAACTCAAGATTTGGTGCGTCATGATGATGTCATGTTGATTTCACTTCCTTGTCTCACTGCAGCACAAAACTTTATGGGATCACTCCCGATGACAAGAGAAGACTCCGTCACTGTCTCTCTCTCTCTCTGACAAGAGAAGACTCCGTGACTGTCTCTCTCTCTCTCTGACAAGAGAAGACTCCGTCTCTCTCTCTCTCTCTGACAAGAGAAGACTCCGTCTCTCCCTCTCTCTCTCTCCCCCCATCACTCAGCTGCACCTGCTGTGATTCCCAACCATTTGAATCTCAAGGATGTACAGAAAAGCACAGACCCACACAGACCCCCCATTTGATAGGATTTTAATATTTGGTGGTAGTGGGAACTACCAGTAGTCTACGCTGTAAAATCCTCGACGTTAATTTAACTCGGTGCACCCAACCAAAAGGACGTGAGGGCATTTCCTTTTTTTCCCTCTCACATATGTGCCGAAGCATTTTTAAATCGAGGCTTTGTCTGAGCAGCTGTCATTAATGTTTCAAAGGGTGGGTGTCTATTTATTCCAAATGAGCCGATGATGTGGTTGTTTATTGATTGAGAGCTGGCTCTACTCCAGGCTTTAGAAAAGGCACAGCAAATGGCATTTCATGTGACGGCTAAGGAAAGAATTAGACTCTAGCACCTCCCATGGCACAAAATAATAGGTACAAGCATTGGCTTGGTTGTGAAAGGAAATGGTGCTTCAGCACCACCCGGTGGTAAAAGGTAGGAACAAGCACCATTGGTTTGGTTGTGTTGTTACCCCCAGACACAAAATGTAATCATGTAACATTCACATCATATTAATTACACAAATATATCATTATTATATTGTATTATATAACATTTAAAATATAACTAGAATTTGTGGGTAGATTCCACTAAAAAGAGTGAAGTTCAAGTTGAAGATAATATAAGCTCCTAAATTGCTCACCTGCACAAATAACAACTATCCACTGTTTGTATGGGAAGCTGCCGGCACCACTATCACACCTGGAGCAGTTTAGTTTATGTCAGGGGTGGGCAATTATTTTTCCCAAGGGGCCAAATGAGAAACAGAAAATATTGTGGAGGGCCCTGACCAAAAGGCTGAACTAAATTCTGAGTAATATTTATTTTATTTCTATAAAAAAAAAAGCAGTAAACGTGGCATTGTTTTGACAAGCTGGTAAGAGTATATGTTATTAGGCAGTGAAAAATTGAGGTTGCCTTTCGAAAATCTAATTTATTCGATCAAATTTTCCAAAACGATGGAAAAGAGTTTGTCAATCACACGCAATTCACGGCAGGAAAGTTGTGTGTGCGTGAATAAACATGATTCAAAATAAAAGCAAAGCTGTTTTAGTCCACGCATATTGGACGGGTAAAATTAGAAAGTACGTTTTATTTTCTAATTTCCAAGTAACGGGCCGGGTCCTTTCACTGGCCGGTCCTTTCACGGGTCGCATTTGGCCCCCAGGCCGTATAATGCCCAGGTCTGGCTTATGTCATGGGAGATGATATAGTTTAATTGTACATGTAAGATGACACAAATGTACTGTAGTGTACACTACAGTAGTAAGTTAGTAACATGTGCCATTCATTTATCATCTAATTCATGCTTTTATGTTCAATCTTCATTTTCCCTTTATAAATAAACTTGTTCTGAAATTCACAGAAAAGTATAAATCGATGATAACCGCCTTAATCATCCCTTTAAACCTGAACATTAGAAGACAATTATTATGTCTGTTTGTTGGAATAAATAGACAAAAGAATATCCAAATATTTATTTGAAAATCAACGGCAGCCTACCCCCTGACTGCGTCTAATACAACAACACAAGGGAAGAAATGTGTGTATCTTACATCTGTTAAAACCGGCAACACACACAAAACAATACTGTACTACTTTGTATCCTTGAACCCTACAGTTATTATTATAAAGCTATAGTATGATATCCCCAAAAAAGTGAATTGATCCTTTACCATGACCCTTTACCATTTTATATGGTCATACAAATATTGTATTCAATTGTATTTTCACGACTGATACAGTACGTAACTACATACTGTATGTGGCTGCATCGTTTGCCAACAATAGCCAATACAATATGTGGGAAGGGTCACAGTGGCGTGATTATGAATCCCACCACTAGCTCTAGGATCTGATTGGCTCCTGTGCAGGCATAGTTTTACTGAGGTTAGGTTTAGGCATAGTTTTACTAAGGTTAGGGTTAAGGTTAGGTTTAGGTATAGCTTTACTTAAAGGAGAATTCTATGCTAGAAGGCTTTCTTACCTTTATTTGTAGTTGTTACGTCCCCAACAAAGAGGTCCAGGTGTTATTTTGTGCAAAAGTGCATTATTGGCTATTTCCCCTAATATAAGCCCTCAATGGGGGTTGGGGTTTTGTGCTAATTCGCTTATTTCCATCAAAATAAATAGTAAAGTGTGCCGCTCGGGATACTATTTACATTATGAAGAGAGGATATATACAACAAATATAGATTTTTGAGCGATGGAAATAAGCTAATTAGCATAACACCCCATAGCCACATTCAATTCAATGCAATTCATTGAGGGCTTATGGTAGGGGAAATAGCCAATAATGCGCTTTTGCACAAAATAAACCCTGGACCTCTTTGGTGGGGACGTAACAACTACAAATAAAGGTAAGAAAGCCTTTTAGTATGGAATTCTCTTTTAAGGTTATGTTTAGGTATAGTTTTACTTAAGTTATGTTCAGCGTTAGGCATGCATAGGTTAGGTTTAGGCATAGTTGCAAAAACGAGAACTGTCAATCACAGTGACTACTGGCCAATCACAGCAGGGTTTGCCTAGAGCTGCGGTGGGATCGATAATAAACGGTCATAGGACAGGTATAAATTGGTCTTTTGTATGTATGCATATACGCAAATATGCACTATACAGTTATACCTGCATGCACATACAGACAGCCCATGCTCAGAGTGTGTGACTGGGGTCCTGTGCAGTGTGCACTGCGTCATGCTGTACAGAAGTGCTGGTGGATATCAGCCATGCTCACATGGTGATGACAGCGTCTTCAGTCCGTCTCGACACTGGCCTCGTTCTTTAATCCATATTGGTACCTACAGATAGAAAGGGATCACGTTTAGCCCCTGTTGTTAGTCATGCACGCAGTTTATGACGGTTAACCCCTTCAGGCCTGACGTCGAAATTTAAAAAAAAAGTTTTCTAAATCATGACAATTTTCGGAAAGATTTGAGGCACATTTTAACGATTTTTCAAAAATAGCAGACCTACAAGTTCATAGCGCGCCACTCGGTGGCGCGCTATGAGCTTGTAGATCTGCTATTTTTCAATAGCTAAATTATAACATAATGTTTAAAACACCAAAAGGGGTTCCCGCCCAAAATGGGTTAATGGTTAATGTGGTTAAACGCTAACGTGACATGGATGCGTTCCAGGTCTCAATGGATTAATACAAGTTCAACCAATCGAGCCCCAGCATCCCTATTCTGGGGGGTGGGGGGGGGGGACGTTCGACGAAAATAGCAGATCTACAAGTTCACAACGTTGTTTGTAGAACAGCTGTGTTTGGCAAAGATGTTCGGTGTAGACTAGAGTGAAAAATGGGTACTGTTTTTTATTTTAAGTAGGGTTTAAAGGAGAATTCCATGCTAGAAGGCTTTCTGACCTTTATTTGTAGTTGTTACGTCCCCACCAAAGAGGTCCAGGTGTTATTTTGTGCAAAAACGCATTATTGGCTATTTCCCCTACCATAAGCCCTCGATGAATTGCATTGAATTGCATTGAATTGAATTGGGCATTGGGGTGTTGTGCTAATTCGCTTATTTCCATCACTTAAAAATCATTTTTTTTGTATATATCCTCTCTTCGTAATGTAAATAGTATCCCAAGCAGCACACTTTACTACTTATTTTGATAGAAATAAGCGAATTAGCACAAAAACCCAACCCCCATTGAGGGCTTATATTAGGGGAAATAGCCAATAATGCACTTTTGCACAAAATAACACCTGGACCTCTTTGGTGGGGACGTAACAAACTACAAATAAAGGTAAGAAAGCCTTCTAGCATGGAATTCTCCTTTAAGTGGTTAAATAAATTAGTTGGGGTTCAAGAATGCCGTGGATAAGGTTTTACATAGATTATACAAAAAAAGAATGTACGAGTCCCAAGAACAGAAGATACAGATTTGAGTTTCCCTGCAGCTGATGAAAAGGGTGACTTTTAGAATGTCTTCTACAAACCATATAAAATATATCTGATCATTTCAGCAAAATGTTCATATTCATTCCAAGCTGAAGTTAGTAAAGAGCTCGAATGCAAATCTCAGTCTACATCAGTTCTGCTCAATCGAGACATTGTCCAACCAGGAACAACTCTGCAGGGGTCTCTGGGCTCCATTTTCGTCACCGCTAAACCCCTTATCTCTAAATGTCTTTGCCTTTTTTTTTACTATATTGAAAAACATTTTTGAATAGTTCAACTAGCCAATCTACATTGACACATTGTGAGCTTGTAGACTGGCCATTTTAACATAGATTCCTGAATCCTGAGTCACGTCAGACACAGTCTGAGGTTAATTTAAAACAATGAAAACAATGTGGTTATGCTTAGAGAAAATATAAATGAATAAAATTGGTTATAGAGTGACTAGTCCTAGCTTTAAAATAGTGCATCTTTACATACGGTGAACATAAAAAACAGCCCAGGTTATAAAGTAGCCAGACTCTCATTTGTATTCCGACAGCACTGAGGCGACCTTGACCTCACACTTTCCATAGTGTCACAACGTCAAGGGATCATGGGAAACCCTTGACCTTTTATCAGTAACAGAACCAGGGAATCTCGTATGCCAAGAGAATCGACATTGCTCAATTTGCACAAGAGGAGATGTGGCGTGATCGTGATGTAGTGTGGTGTCTTTGTTCATTGTGCTCCTCTCATAAATATGTTTTACTGTTAACTTTCACTTTATATTGCGGCTTGATGAAGCTCTCTAGAGGCCAAATTGCTCATGCAGGCGACTAAAGGTTGTAATTGAATTGAGAGTGCCGGGGAGGATCAAAAACTGGGGTAACACATTACTGCACGTATACACATGGTGAAATATTGCTTTAGTAATAACAATTGTTTTTTTCACGTCGCACATTAGTTAAGACAAAAACTGAATTAAGCTTAAAGGACAACTTTAGTTTTTTTCAACCAAAGTTCATGTTTTAGGTTGTTATTAGAGAAAGTAAAAGATGAGTTTTGATTTTTTTCATTTGCTGCTTTCTTTCGTTTTAGGGATTTTAGCTGTTTTGGACAGGGGGGCGGGGGCATTCGAGCATGGGGCTAAATATGTATTTCTTTACAAAATATTATGGCGATTTATTTTTGTATTATTTACTATAGCCCTACTAGACCCCAAGAAATTACATCTGGCCACAAAAGATCACGAGATCTACTGAATGTGTCAAACTGACATTGAGCCTATGACACACAGTGTGGCTTCCCCCCAGTAGGCCTCCTTCACATTCAGTAGATCCTGTGATCTTCTGTGGCCAGATGTAATTTCCTGGGGTCTAGTAGGACTATAGTAAATAATAAAAAAATAAATCGCCATAATATTTTGTAAAAAAATACATATTTAGCCCCATGCTCGAATGCCCCCGCCCCCGTCAAAAACAGCTAAAATCCCTAAAACGAAAGAAAGCAGCAAATGAAAAACAATTAACACTCATCTTTTACTTTCTCTAATAACAACCTAAAACATGAACCTTGGTTGAAAAAAAATAAAGTTGTCCTTTAACATGTCAAAAAAACCCACACAAGATCTGCACTGCAGAACACTTGACTTCTCACCTCATTTAAGATGGAACACGTGAGAGAATGACAAGCCTTGTGCCAACGATAAACCAAAACAAACACGACATGACGACAGATAAAGAGCTGTCATTGACCTCTTTTAAACCATAACTGCCATGTACTTATGGTCAAGTGTTTCCCAAGACTTTTGTTAGAGACAATAGTATTAACTGACATATGGAGTTAACATGATGGTGATTTTAGTTTTTTGAGTGAGACTTCCACACCGTTAGTGTATTAATGTATTATTAATATTAATAGTTTTAATTAGTTGTTTTTTTGTATGTAATACTTACTCTCTCTAATGCAGATGTGTCGTTGTTTGTTTTTGTTATAGATCTTTTTTATGTATAACAATTATGTAGAAGATATTATAGGGTTATTATAGGGTTAATAACAATGATAAGTAATAATATTAATAAGTATTATAGGGAAATTATAGCGTTATTTCACCAGAAAACATAGGTATATTCTCACCCCCAATATTACAAACCACATTCCGCAAATGTATTTTTCAATTCAAATCAACAATCAGATTCTATATTCACCTCCAGATTCTAATGAGCTGTGTGGCACCTGCGATACCAAGGAACATGTTAACTGCAAACAAATTCCATACTCTGGGAGTGATGACCAGACAATATCGAGACCAAATGGCACCTATACGAAATGACAGGTTAAAAAGGGTAGGAAAAAGAGGAAAAAGGAGAAAATGGAATTATGAAATAAAAATACAATAAAGTTATCTGTCACAAAATGTTACACATGCACATCGATATGACTCAGAGCAGGCGCGTAGCGTGGATTAAATGATTGACTGGGCAAATTACCCCCCCACCCCCGCGGGCGGATCACCGGCCGATAGGTGTGAATGGTTTTGCAAATGTGCTAATGGGGGGCCATTTAAAACAAAGGCGGCTTGCTACTAACAGATATTTTTTTGCATGCATAAGGGATGCCAAAGTAGGCTATCTTTTGTTGTTTTTCTTGTTTTTTCGCCCACTCTCTTCGAAGTTAGACTGGGCAAGCTCTAAACTGACTAGGCCCGCGTGGCCCAATGGACCCATGCCGGTGACTCAGAGGAAACAAAATAGTGCTAGATTTCAGAATATGAACAAGCTTCCATATTGAGACACTTATGACACCCATGGGATTTGTACATTACTCGATACAAATTAAACCAAAGGTTATTCTTTTCCAAATGGACATTCATCATGTCACTGAGTCGCTTAATGCTGTGTCTGTAAACAAGCCAAGGTGATGGATGCTGGTAGGAGAGATGGAGGCAGAGCATGCACATACAAACACAAGACATTCCTATGTGTGGAGCAGAGTAGCTCTGCCTCAAGTCCAGAAGCCTAATAATAATAATAATAACGCTCTCCTTTGGCCAAGGGTAGAAGCTGAGCGGTAGACGTTTGGTGGAAGACCGGGTCATCCGGGTTAGAATTTAAGTGGTTACACGAACAGTACATATGTGCGCTCAAACATGCATAGTTGCATACTGTATTATATGCATACTCTCATACATGCTGTACACATCCAAATCCATCTCCTGTCTTCACCAAATAAAAGACTTGCCTCAGTATACGGTAGGTAATATGGGACATGGCACAATCATAAGACAAAACAATAATTCTGATTGCTCTAAAACACTGGTGCCATTGCTTCTTTTTTTTTGATCCCACGATTTTGTAACCCATTTTTCACTCCTGTGTCAATTATCTAATGTGATCCTGGGCTCTACACACCCTCCGCCAACCTAGTCCCCATATATGGGGGACATGGGGAGAGCAACGGACTTGAACTCATGCAGCCTTCCTTCATGCCTGAGTGTCCAAGTTGCTCCTTTACACCTGACAGGGAGGAGTTTCCCTGGTTGGACGTAGCGCGTGGAAGGAACACGTTATTCCCACCAGTTCCTTTCCCCTCCATCAGGCGCCCCGGCTGGCCAGGGGGATTCAGTTTAGAGACCAGGATTACTTTTGACCCCAGGGGCTCACTGGGGACAGGGAGGAACTCCTTATATGGTCAGCACACTTTATAGTAGGGAGGATTATCCAAAAAATAAGAAAAAATAAGTGATATTTGAATTAAGTGAAATCACTGAATATACCTTTAACCAGATGAAACCTAGCATCCCTATTCTGGGCTTATCATAATAGGCACAACATTTGGCACAAATAGGTGAACATTAGGTGAAAATAGCAGATTGGCTATTATTTGCTATTTGACATGCAATGAAGTATACTAAACGGTACGTTCTATAGGGCTGTAACTGCGCTGAAGCACATGCTTCTGCTACATTTGAAAACAAGCCGTTTGATATTGTATGTTGGTGCACCAGTTGACAACAAAACATTATATTCATGGTTTAGGGATTCTCAAACTTTATTTTTTTCCCCCTTTGCACGCACGGCACATGCACGGCACGCGCACACACACACACACACACACACACACAAACACACGCACGCACGCACGCACTTAATTAAAACAATGTTTTAAGTACCTGTTGTCATGAGAACAGCAGACTGAGACGCGCTAAGTTTCTCAGCGGGCCGGGTGAAGTCAGCAGCACCTGCTACAACCAAACCCTAGGGAGAGACAGAGAGATACGCGGTGTGTTTGTTTGTACAATTTACATTGCAGTCATTCAATACACTCACGAATCCTTGTCAACAAATAACAGGTTAGAATGGCCACATAGATATGCAAGTGCAAGAGGAGAGCAACTGGCATCATTGAGGATGCCACCCACCCCTCTCACAGCCTGATCTCCCTTATGCCATCTGGGAAACGGTACAGGAGCATCAGTGCCAGGACGGAAAGGATGCAGAGCAGTTTCTTTCCCCAGGCGATCAGACTCTTGAACTCTAGTATCCCTGGCAGATAGGCCATGAACTGATGACATGAACTCTATGTTCAGTTCTTAATCCATTGAGACCTGGAACGCATCCATGTCACGTTAGCGTTTAACCACATTAACCATTAACCCATTTTGGGGCGGGAACCCCTTTTGGTGTTTTAAACATTGTTATAATTTAGCTATTGAAAAATAGCAGATCTACAAGCTCATAGCGCGCTATGAACTTGTAGATCTGCTATTTTTGAAAAATCGTTAAAATGTGCCTCAAATCTTTCCGAAAATTGTCATGATTTAGAAAACTTTTTTTTTTTTAATTTCGACGTCAGGCCTGAATGGGTTAAATGTTTTTCTTATTCTATTTATCTTTTTATGGACTCCTGTAGTTTTTTAGGATTTATTTATATTCAGAGTATTGTCTCGCACTTGATATATTTATTATTGTATGAGCCTGTGCTGTCTTTTAACTAGGAGAAACGTAATTTCGTTTTTTTCTACTGCTGCAGTTGGAAAGAATGACAAATAAAGCAATCTTGAATCTTGAAGACAAACAATTATAGGTGCTGTAATGATACGTTTGGATTTTTAAAAGTTTGTGTTAAAAAAAAACTAAAGCTCTATTATTGGATACAATTTGTATGCCGACCTAAAATGTATTTTCTGTCTACTAAAGAGCTGGGGAGACAGCTATAGGCCCCTGTTACTGAACAAACACATAGCAGTGAGTGTTATTTACTATGGGAGCTATCCAGCTGAGCAATTATTGTTATCAAACCACGTTTACCGGTAAGTCCTTCAAATTAATTGGATAGCAGGTAAACTAACATCCGTCTAAAACAAAATATACTGTACAACAGAAGATGTACCGGTATGTCCGGTATACAAATAACATAACAAGAAACCAACATACATTTGCATTGCATAACTAGCATCTAACAAAACAAATTGGTGATAAAGAGGTGGTGAGGTAGAGTCTGAAGAGGTGGTTTTTCTGACAAGGTGTAGAAAAGAGAAAACAATTGTCCCTTACCCATTTGACTATAGGAGCCCAGAAGAACACTGTCTTTGGACCTATAGGAACAAAGTAAAAGATCATCATCATAATTTTTTCGACCGCGGTCGGCCGGTCGCGATCATGGATTTCACAATGCCACGCCAGACTTTCCGGTCCATCATTGCCGTCCCCAGTTCCCGCTTACTGATGCATGTGTCCCTAGCGATGACATCAGGGAACGACAGTTTTCTACCTCTGGTCTGCTTTGAGGCAGGACTCCAGGCCTATAAAAGGTATAATAGGTTGAAGGCTGAAAGCGCATTCTTCAAAAGGCATGACTGACACACACATGTAACAGTAATTACACCCCCCGTAAATGTTTACCCTACACAACCCTGAACTACACAGTTAAATCCTTGGCATTAAATTATCCATTTGTAACGCTGAGAATGCAGAAATGGTTACATTTGAACACTCTCAGTGCAGCACGCATGGATTTAACAGTGTACTACAGTCTACAGTATCCTTGTAGCGGTCATCAGAATTAAAAGCTGCCTTCAGAATTAAAAGTATTTCTTTTTATAAATAAGTACATAAGTTAAGAAGTTCATAATGTTTTTTTGTTTTGGTCAATTTCATGTTTCTGCTTTGTTGTCTCCACCAGGCCGAGGGCATGGGGAGAGAGTATGTTTTGCACTCCGTCCGTGTGTGTTTGTCCGTCTGTGTGTGTGTCCGTCCGTCCGTCTGTGAACAGCTAATCTCCGGCACCGTTAACCCGGTCGATGCCAAATTTTGCACACACACACACTCCCTAGATGCCAACGATGAACATCTGCCCCAAATTTTCCAAAACGGCCTGTTATAGCCCCACCAGGAGGCCGACTTTTGTAAAACACATTTGTTGATATTACTCCTCCAGATTCTGTCCAAAAATCCCGCAAATCGTTACACGCTATCTCTATAGTCACGTGCGCAAGACGGATCTGTCCGATATTTCATATTCCATTCTAATTGGCAAACATTGGCTTTCAAAGTTTGCAGGATTGGCCCGTTTTGAACAAAAGGCCTCAATTCATGAACGCAGCGTGCAATTTACGTGAAATCCTTCACGGACTATCCTACTAGGCTGAGGAATATATCCCACCCTTTTCACAATGGCCTGTTATAGCGCCACCAACAGGTGGATTTTTGCAAAACACATTTTTGGAACAAAATGCCTCAAATCATCCAATTGCCATCCAAGGCGTGCGAAGAAATGGCACCCTTTTCGCATTGGCCTATTATAGCGCCACCAGGGGGCCACAACCTGACCTGCCCTGGTGGAGACCTGTGCCCCTAGCAGTGGCGTGCACAGATAGACACTAGGGGCTCTAGAGCACCCCCTGCCCTTTTCCCTCTGGACAAATTTGGAAAAAAAAGCAAAAAAAGCTTCTAATTATTTTCCTTTTTTTACAGTGTACAGTATGTGGACCATGGTGACATTGATCAATTCTTGATAAAAAGCTTCCAATATATTATTTAGGCCCCAAAATCTATAAATCTCACACTATTTAGGCAACCGGCCGGTTCCACGCGCTGCACAAGGTGCCCTTTTTTCACTTGAGCACCTGCCCCTCTAAATGTCTGTGCACGCCACTGGCCCCTAGGGGGACTTTATCTAGTTTTACTGTGTATTGAGGTGATTTACCGGTATGTTGCTAACTTCTGAATGAGCAAGGGTGGTTTTGGTTCACTGTTAATTAGCAGAGCTGGGCAGAGGCAGTTCATTCTGAACAGAGAGCTCCAGCGTGCAAAGTGCATTGCTGCTGCCTTATCTAAAGTCTGTCAAGATATGCTGTTTAAGAGTCAAGATATCAGTTGAGAGTCAAGAGATACTGATATTCCTCCCAAAGTGGATGCGGCCAATGAGGTATACAATGTTAAGTTTGTTTTGTTTGTTGTAACTTGTTTGTTCATGATTATTGTTCTCTATGAGAATGTTTGTACTAAATGTATATCTGTATGTTTATTCAGTTCTCACATCATTAAATGTCTGTACTACAAAAAGAACACCTTGTGATCGTATCTATTACCGGAAGGGACTACGTTCAATCCTAATAACCTTGAGCAAGGTGCTGACCACACAACTGTTCCATTTGAGCTGCCAACAGTTGTGTTATAGCAATGAGCAGCTCCCGTGTCATGAGTGTGTACTATGCCGGAAAAGCCTGTCCTACAACATGTCAGTCAACAAAAACAGCAGCCTTTTCAGGTAATTCAAAATGAGTTACAGTAGGTATTTTGGTGATGTGACCGACACCATCGTATGACAAAGCTTATAGGCTCCCTTCCAACCCCAGTTCTCTCTGACAACTGTTCAACAAAGTTGGAATGAGAGTGGCCTCATTCTTCATTGGTCTCACTCACAGACTCAAACTCCCATACAACTTATAATGTATTTGGCCCCAAGACCCCCATCTGAAGATATGTTGTGCCAGGGACCCCCAAAAGATTTGTGTTGGTAAAGTGTTTAAAAGAATGTTCAAAACTGTAGCAAGTTTACAATCTCAACGCATTGCGATGCATCGCGCTAAGAACTTCTAAAGATCTGCTATTTTCATTCAAACAGCCCATCATGTATGTAGGGTTAAAATATAGTTACCGTAAATTGATCTTTGCTCACATGGGGTTTCAACAGGTGGTTCCTGACCATGCATTTAGTAATGTAGGATTTGTTGATTTTTATTTTATTTCCACTAGTTGAGAAACCGTGAACTGAATGACCTGGTGACCTATGATGAGTCCATCCATGTAGTCCTTTTACTGACAAGTTGGAGGTCAAGAGATTCAACAGAAAAAGGGAGTTAGAATCTCAAGAGTGCACCATATTGTCTGGTTGAGTCATTAACTCATCATCATTAACTGAGTCATCATTATTATTAGGAAATTATTAGTAGTCAATTGTTGAGAAACAGTGGGATGCATAGCAAGTAACTTACAAAAGCACTAATAAGTCAGGGTGGTGGTCCCTCGTTCACAATCAGTTGAAAACCCCTGCTCTATTAAATTTAGGCCTGACGTCGAAATAAAAAAAACGTTCGCTCTGAAAGAATATATATATTCAAAGATTTGTGCCGCATTTTCACAATTTTTCAAAAATAGCAGACCTACAAGCTCGTAGCGCGCCACTCGGTGGCACGCTATGAGCTTGTAGATCTGCTATTTTTCAATAGCTAAAGCATAACATAATGCTTAGTTAAAACACCAAAAGGGGTTCCCGCCCAGAATGGGTCAACTCATTTTGCTGGGGACCCTTTGGAACCCTCTCAAGGACCCCTGGGGGGGTCCCCGGACCCCACTTTGAAAACAACTGCCTTAAGTTATCTTGGCCCAGGGCCATTTCACTATAGCCCAAGATTCAAGGGGTTTTATTTGTCACATGATCGTCACATGTGTACATGAAAGTATGTGCAGCGAATTGCCGCCGTGGCAGAGAATCCAGCAGACTGTGCCAATAATGTCCAACATACATATATTGCATATATAACATACATATTAAAAACAAGATAAAGTTATATGACAAGGGTATTAAGCAGTAATAAGTAATAAGGTGTGTAGAACATTAAAAATAATAACCATATGGGTGTGCAAAAAAGGGAAACAGCACCAATATACATGTATATATTAATGTAAGAAATGACACAAATATGGAATTGCAACTTCTTTGGGCTACTGAGGACATATAACTATTTTATATATAAATAAATATATACACCGGTATATATAAATAAATGGATGAATGCATATATAGCAAGTAGCAACCAGAATATTCATGCAGCAATAAGGAGCATGACAAAAGCTAAAGCAATTTGGAGCTAGGTTACAAGCCAAATGACATATGATTCTTTGCAAGAGATGTGGGAAGAGTTTAGCCCACAAAATATAGTCTATGCTTGTGGGTGAATGAGAATTACATGCAGAAATTGCTGTATGTTTAGAAACTATGGTGTAAACCTTTGAGATTAAGCCTTTCCCAGACATGGGTATGTCCAAAATTGTGTCAATTAATGAATTGGGGAAAGCATTTGGGAAGGATGTGTCATTATTCTTTTACGAAATTTTTAACCTGGAAGTATCGGAAAAGATGAGAGTTTGGGAGGTTAAACGTTACACACAATTCACTGAAACTACAAAATATGTTGTCTGTATAAAGATCCCTTAGCTTAACAAGGCCTGCTCTTTGCCACAGAGAAAAGGCTGCATCAAATATGGGTGGAGGGTGGTTGTTATGAATAGGACTATGGTTAGACATTCCTCCGAGTCCAAGGGAAACTCTGAATTGAGACCAAATTCTTAGAGAGGAGACAACAATTGGATTGGGAACATGAATTAGGTAGCATTTTAGATGATGAAGTCTGGAGGAGGCTATAACGAGACCGAATGATAGCACATCATGCGCTAGGCTGAACTTAATACAATTTAAAGTTGTCCACCGGATTTATTTCACAAATTTCAAAACCTTCTAAAATATACCCAAACATCACATATTCCTGTAACAGATGTCATATTATGTCCAAAGCGAATATGACATGTCCCCGCTTACAAGGTTATTGGACGGCTATCTTTAAACACCTTGCCGAAGCCTGGAACATAGAGTTGTCACAATGTGCAGTGAAGCCAGTGATGGCATTGTTTGGGGTTGTACCAGGTCACCAACCTACTGGTAGGGGTATAAAACAAAATCTTGCTTTTATCACTGTATTAACAAGAAGAAGGATTCTATTGGAGTGGAAATCAGCACTGCCCCTAAAGCATCTGTATGGCTTAAAGACCTCATGATGTATCTAAATTTGGAGACAATTTCAATTAAATTTGAGGGAAACACCAGGACAATTTGACCAAGTATGGGGCCCTATGATTAAGTTAACGCTAAAACCGTCTTGACCCTTTAGTGTGGTTTGGGCCATTGAATTCCATGCGTTGAATCACTAGGGTCAACATGCAACAAGACATATCACACCGCAGGGACAACGCTAAAACCGTCTTGACCCTTTGGTGTGGTTAGGGCTTAATACAACGTTAAAAAGGTATACTATATGTTCCGTGAGGAAGTGCCAGGAGGGATAGCGAGATCATACATCATAATTATTATTTGATTTGTTTTCTTTGTTTATTTTTGGTTGTAATTGTATGTATTTTTTTGTCGTATGGTGCATGTTGTATGTTGGACCAAGGGTGTGGGGGGAGTTGTATGGGCACAAAGGTTTTTTTGTATTATTTTTTTTACTTTTGAAATCCTATACTGTATTGGGATATAGCCTATTGTACTTGTTTGTACTTCACTTTGTATTGTCAAAAGCAATAAATTACACGTTGTCAAAAGCAATAAATTGCACGTTAAGCAGTTGAGCTGGAAGGTCATTGTTCAGACTAGAGCTCAGCTGGTAGCCTGAACAGAGGCAAATTCAAAGTCCACAGAACTGTGTTGGTTTCTTGTCAATGTAAAATCACATACTGAACACATTCAAACCTGGCCTTAGTTGCCTCTCTATTTTGGGCATGCATTTAAATAGGCTAAAAAGATATTTTAAAAATAAACAAATAAATACAAAAAGTAATCAAGAATAGCATATCCACAAACTCACAATCAGCTATTCCTGAACCATGCACTTTATTAGGCATAGGATCTACATCTACATATTTAATTTCAATGCAATGACTCACACAATTTCCCCTCTGCAAAACGAGCAGCATGTCATAGCTTTCATTCATTTCTTTCCACCATTCATAACTGTCTATCAACAAAGAACAATGCTTTTGAATTGGAAGTCACCTCCAGAGCAGCCAGTAGCACTAGCTAACCTGTTTAATACCAAAACACAGACATAGCAGGCAGGCTGCTATAAACAGTGAACAAGACAAGACATGAATCAAGACAAGAAGCATTTATGTCTCTCTAGTCTATGTATGACATGAATTACGAGTGCATTACATGACACTGGTAAAACACTATTTAATTAATAACTGGAAAACGTCAGTGCACCGATGATCTTTACTCTGTATAAAGTAAATGATCAGCTCTGCAAGCTGATAAAAAAACGGACCCGGTTTGGGCTGATTACTAACCTGCTGGGTGGTTGTAAAAAGGTCTCATTTTTGCAGGCAATAAAACCTCAATTCCGTCCAATATCCTGTGGTATTTGGCTCTGGCCCCTAACAAAGCCATTGTGTGTCGTTTCTCGTAGGCCTATATGTAATAATAATAACAAGTTTATATGAAATGGAATGGAATATGTGCATCAAGACAAGTGTCTGTGAGTGACTCTCTCGTCGTCGGTCAAACTGAGCGAATAGCGATATCCCAGATCAGAAACAATCCCCTATCATCTCATTATATTTTTATGGGTGTCACCTGAGAGGGGAGCACTACTGCTAGCCCCGCCCTCGATCGCTGTGATTGGCTGTACGACGGTAGAACGTGGAACGACTGTCCGGTCCCACCTTCACAGCGTTGAAGGGAAGGATCAAAGGAAGGACACATCATGCACACGTGGGAATGAATGACTGAATGAACAGTAAACACTAAACACAACGATGGTGACATCTCTCTGTTGGACGCGTGATGCTCTCTCTCTCTCTCTCTCTCTCTCTCTCTCTCTCTCTCACACACACACACACACACACACACACACTCTCTCTCTCTCTCTCTCTCTCTCTCTCTCTATCTCTCTCTGTGTCTTTATTCTTTAAGGTGTATACAAATAGATTTCGTGTTGAATTTAATAGTTAGCCTAGTGGTAAATCTTAATAAACAAATACATAAATAAATATCACTGTTAAAAAGAAAAAGGCTACGTATTTCTATATTGAAATTATTATTCTTTTTTACTTTTTTACTTTTTTATATGTGAAAAAGACAACAGGACACAATAAGTGACATGAATGACAAACGGCGAGGAAATAACAAACAAAAAAACACATACATTTCCAAAATCATACATCATATAGGCAATATTTAAATTCTGAACCTGCGCCTGCGCTCCCTAAACCCAGCCAGCAGACAGCCCCCCCGCCCACCCCAACCCCACCCCCAGCCAGACGGCTGTCATACGGCTAGTGACAACTTCAGAACTCATGCGAGCTACAACAACAACTGTACAGACTCGTCTTGAACTGTCACACTGAACTTCGAGTAAAGGCACGGTTCGTTTACTACAGGACGATCGTGATTTGAAAGAACCAAAGTAACACAAAATGCATGCAGGCGCGACAATACTAACAATACAGTACTACTTATTATAACTTAGGTTATAAACAGGCGACAGCCAAGGATCGAGGGGACTTTCCTTTGACAACATGCCCCGCTCCAGCGGTCTAATTTGGGACATCAGGAAGCGCTCCATCGGTTCCAGCGACACAAACTTCACCAGGAGCAACTTTTTAAGTAAGAACTAATACATTAAAATTAGATGGGTTTTTTTTATCCTTCAAAATATATATTGATGTTGTTCATTATTGGATGTTGAACTTGAATAGGTTTTCCACCGAGTTGATTGTGCAATGGTCATCTCATCTATCTTTGCCTGTTCATGGTCAACACGTTGCTTCATCGTTGTTTATTTATGTTTGAGCTGAACCCTAAAAAGCTGGTCCACATATGAAAACAATAGGCCTACGCCACATTATACATTTAATATATACAGTAGCCTACAAGTGGAAAACTAAGAAAACATAAAGATATACTTTATAGTATAGGCAGCAGGCTACTTTATAGTACACGTTGAAATAAAATGAAACAAATTAAATACAATTATAGAAATTTTAAGCAATGTTTTGTGTATTATTTATTCTTATTGTAGGCTATGTAAATCTGTATTTATTTATGAATCCCTTTTTCAGGAAGCAAAGACTTTATACAGCGTCTCAAACTTCAATCTACATTAGATGTGCATGAAGGCTCTGTAAGTATATCAAAACTGAAGTTGAGCGAGAGACAAGTCCAGTCACTTATAATAATAAAATGAATCCATGAATCAATCAATCATTCAATTAATTAATTAGTTCGTATTTCTCTCTCTAAATGCTTTTTTATATATTTTTTTAAATGTTACAATAAAGTTCATTTCAACTTTTAATTGTATTCTATTCATTTAGTCATGATGATTCTAATTGTGTGATAATAAAACACTCTTGGCACTTGTAACTCTCTCCACAAATAATGGCATTAACCTTTAAACCAGAAAGCAGACACTGTGGTAGAGGTTTGGCGTGTGTTATTCTGTAGTTAATACCTTGCCATGATGTAACACCAAAGGTGGGCGAGATATAAGTCACTCTATTAGTGCATAAAAAACAAACAAAGTTGATTCTGCCAATGATATACCATCACAAAACCTGGTTCTGCATTTAATTATTAATGAATTTATTAAAAAAAACGTCAACAACATATTGTTGATTTTACTGTTTGAAGATCCGGATCCATAGCTAAATGAAGAGGAAGTTGACCAGATTTTGTGATATATTGTTGTTATTGTTGTTAATTGTTATAATTATAAGAATAAAACATACCTTAACCACCTTAACCTTTGGCTATTTGAATATTGCCATTGTGGGCTTGTAGATCTGCTATTTTGAAAAGATAGATTTTAATACATAACATGTTATACATCAGGGGTGCCCAAAAGGTAGATCGTGATCTACCAGTAGATCAGAAAGGCTTTGCAGGTAGATCGCATGACATGGCCCTAAAAATATATATAATTAAAAAAGGAAAAAGGCATCTGCCACTTGAATTAAGGCGACTTCATTGATTAACATCAAATCGGGCCTGTCAGCTCAAACCCACAATGCAATACTTTGTTTTCAAGAGTGTTGCGCACAAACGTCAGATGCATTACAAAGTTAGACAAAACAAAACAGTACCAATTCCATTTCCGCCCTCTATTTCCCATTCCAAGTGCGTTTGTCTTATGTAACACCAGCGCCGCTATTCCAAAGCCCCTTCAGGTACATTTTTAACTATTTTCAGCAATGATATAATGTTTTTTGGGTGGGTAGACCTTGTCGCACTGGTCATTTTGAAAGTAGCTCTCAAGTCAAAAAAGTGCGGGCACCCCTGTTATACATGATACCTTGTGAAACAGGACATTCTTCATAATGATTACTTTTACTTTTGGTACTCAATGCCATAACTTTGCACGAGTACATTTTGATTACCGGTTTCTACATTGCAGTATTGATACTGCGATATCTGTTGGAGATGCATGCAATCCTCTGGTATAGCCTCCCTCTGAAAATAACTCGTTTTCCCTGTGGTGGCAGGTCAACTCACTATGCTGGAGCGAAACAGGAGAATACATCTTGTCAGGATCAGACGATGGCAACCTGGTCGTCACGAACCCATACAGCGAAATAGTAAGTATATGTACTGTATACATTTCTGTATCTACCTACCAACCTTAACAGCTGTTCAGTTTTCTGTTACGTACTGTATAGAGAGATTGTTTTTTATTTATCTACAAAGTTCTGGCATTCATGTGAACATTCCTTAGGCTTTGTCGAAGCCTGCAGTGAAATGATGAAGGCATCAGTCTAGCATTCACACACAGTGCTAAGTTCATGTTATCATTCCTCAGGTGAAGGCTGTAGTGACCTCAAGGCATCAGTCTAGCATTCACACACAGTGCTAAGTTCATGTTATCATTCCTCAGGTGAAGGCTGTAGTGACCTCAAGGCATCAGTCTAGCATTCACAGTGCTGCTATGTTCATGTTATCATTCCTCAGGTGAAGGCCGTTGTCACCTCAAGGCATCAGTCTAGCATTCACAGTGCTAAGTTCATGTTATCATTCCTCAGGTGAAGGCTGTAGTGACCTCAAGGCATCAGTCTAGCATTCACAGTGCTGCTATGTTCATGTTATCATTCCTCAGGTGAAGGCTGTAGTGACCTCAAGGCATCAGTCTAGCATTCACAGTGCTGCTAAATTCATGTTATCATTCATTCCTCAGGTGAAGGCCGTAGTCACCTCAAGGCATCAGTCTAGCATTCACAGTGCTAAGTTCATGCCCCAAACCGGGGATCACGTGGTGGTCTCCGCAGCGGCGGACGGCAAGATCTTCTATACCAACATCACCAAGGGACCCAGCGCTGCCACGCAGTACCAATATCACTGTCACAACGGAGCTGCATACAAGGTGTGTGTGTGTGTGCGTGTGTGTGTGTGTGTGTGTGTGTGTGTGTGTGTGTGTGTGTGTGTGTGTGTGTGTGTGTGTGTGCGCGCGCGTGTGTAAATATACCGGTATTTAAGAATAAACTTTTCTGCTGTAGAGTGGGTGTTTGGCTGTGAATGAACAAATTACTTTATTTTTTAAAGTATATGTGGGGTGAAGGTTGTTTAAAATAGTGTAATGCAGGATACAATTCATCATCTTCATCTTTTTAAACACCGTTGTGATAACTGATAGATGGACAGATGGATGGTTGATTGATTGATAGCTTGATTGATTGATTGATTGATTGATTGATTGATTGATTGAATGATTGATTGACTGACTGAAAATGTTTTTGAGAAGTTCCTTTTAAATGTTGTTCGTATGACATCGAAGGACATGAAATCACCATAATGATGTAAAGCTCAAAAGCTTATTTCTGTAATGGCGCTTTGGGGGAAATGTGGGTTTCCTTTTAGATAGTGACGGTACCCAACGATCCGCACTCCTTCCTTTCCTGTGGAGAGGACGGCGCCATACGCTGGTTCGACGTGCGCAACTCGCCCAGCTGCTTAGAAAGCAACTGCAAACAGGTACAGAACTTTTTTTTAAATGTTTTTTGTGGCTTTTGCCTTTATTTTATATATTTTATGGAGGGACAGACAGTAGTCTGATAGGAAATGGGGAGAGAGATGGGGGGGAAGACATGCAGTAAAGGCCATTGGGATCGGGAGTTGAACCCGTGGCACACTGCCAGACTGGATTACCAGCCAAGGTGCCTAGACCACTGCCTAGATTCCCTGAAGAAGGTCGAAACGTCGAAACGTTGGTTTCTTTTCAATAAATATACAGCATCATGGTTACGTGTGTGCGGCCTTTTCTCATTTTTGCCTAGACCACTGAGCCATGGCCCAGGCCAGCAGGTACAGAACTGGTGTCGTGTTCTTGGGGAGAAGAGGTGGATGGATGCCATTTAGGTCAGGGTTCACCCTGCCTCTGGTGGGACACATGCGTTTTGTTTTGAAAGGGGCGGGGGGGGGGGGGGGGGGGGAGCCTGGGTCCAGCCCAGCAGAAAAAGTGGCACAGGAGTGAGAGTGAACCTTGTATTTCGTTAAATCAATAGGAGGGCAGAGGGGCATCGCTCCAAATCAGTGTTCTCCGCTGTGTGGCGGACCTTCAAAACATGACCGATTTCCGTCGGTTTCCACTAGCGCTAGTTAGATCCCGCCCCTCTATGCCCAGAAAAGCAACAGGGCTTTTTCAGGCTACAGTTCACCCAGTTTAACCCTGGCATCCCTATTTTCGGCGCGTCATCTTGTCAACGTGCATGTTGCAATTTTAAATAGGGTTTAAGTGGTTAAGCCAGGTTGCAAATGTTACATGACACTCGCAGGACTTTCGCTGAATAGTTACCTACATTTTCCACTCACAAATTGTTTTCCACTCCAGCCCCTACCTACCTACTGCACATTGTGGACTGAAGCGTTGTTGTTGTGTTGTTGTTGTTGTGGCGCTATTCTCAGGACATTCTCATCGACTGTCGGAGAGCAGTGACGTCCATGGCTATCAACCCTCTTGACCCGTTCTACCTCGCCGCGGGCTGCTCGGACAACTCGGTGCGCATCTACGACAGACGCATGCTGGGGACGATAGCCACAGGTAAAAGAAAGTGACGACGTCGTCGGGATGCAAACACACACATCAATCACTTCAACTCCTGCCACATTTAAATTTGAATGGTTCCCAATGTAGACAATAGAAATAGGAGTGTGTCTTTCTGGCTGACATACCATCTTGTCCCCCCCCCCCACACACACACACACACATACAGGATGCCATTCGGGAAGTGGAGTGTCGGGCATGTGCGTGCGCTTCGTGCCGCCGCACCTCCTGAACAACAAGGCGAACCGCGTCACCTCGCTGTGCTACAGCGCGGACGGGCGGGAGATTCTGGCCAGCTTCGCCTGCGACTACCTCTACCTGTTCAACCCGCAGGACGACGCCGCCCGCGAGATCAAGGGGCCCTCCCAGGACACTAAGCGTGAGGTAGGGCATTAAGCATTGCCCTACATTATGATGAATTCCTGTACTGTTCTTTGTCTATATAGAAGTGTCTATTTGTACGTCTCTAAATGTTTTGATGAATTGAACATGGTGGACCCTGTTGTAAACAAGTGTAATGCTTAATTGGGTCGTCCACTCACAGTTAACAGCCTTTGTATTGAGTTTGTGCTTGAAATGTACAAACTGTACAACTAGTGGATTTACTAGTCGACTAGTAAACTAGTCGACTAGTAAATCCACTAGTCGACCTTGCTGGTACTAGTTGACTAGTTTACTAGTTGACTAGTAAATCCACTAGTCGACCTTGCTGGTACTAGTTGACTAGTTTTTCCCGATTTTGTAGGCCTCAAGATCAGGTAGATCATAGTTATAGTCACCAATGTACACAGTTTTTAAATGTACAAATATATTTCCCCCCCCAAAAAAAAGTAAACTAGGCAACTAGTCAACTAGCAAAAATGACTAGAAGTGAATGCCCTAGCGTGAGGTGGGAAGTGGAATCAGAATCACAAACACTGCTCTCATTTTGCAAGGGAGCTTCTTCCTACTAGAGGTATTTTTTAGGCAATGTGGCTGCTTAGAACTGTTGCTGTACGGTATAGGACAGTAGGAAGCATACGGTACATCCCACTCAGGTTTCTTGGTGGTGGTTAGTGCTGTACATCCAAGGAAGAGTATAGGCACGAACCCCTGATACTAACCCTAACAACAACCACGCCAAATCCATGTCTAAACGTAACCTACTAACAATGCCTAAGCGTAACTTGATGTCATTAATTTAATCCATGCCTAAAAAAGTAACTCACTAACAGTGCTTTGTGTTGTGTTGTGCCATTGCATGACCTACTAAACATTAGGAAAAACAACAAAAAGTGACTCACTACAAAAGTACCCAAAATGTTACACTGGATTCAGATTACATGTTGTCGTCTTCAAATGATTCTTCTTTACATCCCCACAATACCATAAACGTACACTTTGCATTACTTATCAACACATTAAGACACTCATAACTTCGCTGTCTGTAACTTCAAATCACCTTTAAAACGAATTTCACATAACCTATCAATGATAGAAATGACTGCACTTTACACATACTGACATTAAAACACAACACTGAACTTAATTAACTTAATTAATTATATCCATTGTGAGTGTTTTCTGACCTTGGCTTAACATTTAAGATGAAAAGGTGAACTGTTTAAGAAGAATCAGGATCACAGAATCTTCGGTGAAATGAAGCTTTACGATACGATTGCTTCAGCAGAGTTGACACGGCACAGGGCGGTATTGGATCAACTGAACCACAACAAGACTTAACATGCCCCGTGTAATGGGGTTCCTAACCACCGGGAACACAACGTAACAGGCATCACATTACGACAACATTAGTATGTTCCAGGTCAAAATGACCCAGACTCCACATCATACCTAAATTTAACCCACTAACAGTGGGTTAAACCTTAACCCATTTTGGGCGGGAACCCCTGTTGGTGTTTTAAGCATTATGTTATACTTTAGCTATTGAAAAATAGCAGATCTACAAGCTCACCGAGTGGCGCGCTACGAGCTTGTAGGTCTGCTATTTTTGAAAAATCGTTAAAATGTGGCGCAAATCGTTGAATATATATTTCAGAGCGAACATTTTTAACTAAAATATTTGCTTCTGGGGGGGTCCCTGGAACTACATATTTTGGGATGGGGGTCTGTGGCCCAATAGAGATAATTCTGGGGGTACTTGACATGAAAAAGGTTGAGAACCACTGACATAGAAACATAGGTTTTTCAGAAAGATGTTAGGATTTAGAAGCCTTTTTTTTAATCAAACTCAGTCCAAAATGGGTTAAGTAAATTTAATGAACTAAAACCATGCCTAAACTTTAGTAAACTCGACTATATCATAAACAGAGATAGGATATACAGGTCCAGGGCCACTTCCAGGGATCTCAAATGATTTTGAGGAAAGTCATTATACCTCACAGCATAGGATTGTCCCAGACTGTCTTTATTACTAAATGTGACGACCAACAAGGCCAACAAGGAATTTGCTTTGGCCGTGATGACCCATTTATTTAATGTAAAATTGCTGCATTATTATTACTCTAATTACAAGCCATTGAAATGTACACATTGGTGTATCATGTTTTAACCCATTCTGGGCGGGAACCCCTTTTGGTTTTTTAACTAAGCATTATGTTATACTTTAGCTATTGAAAAATAGCAGATCTACAAGCTCATAGCGCGCTAGGTCTGCTACTTTGATTCTTTAACCCATTTAGACCTGAGGACGATTCTACAAATGCCTTCTAAATCCTGACAGTTTTCTGAAAAACCCATGTTTCTATGTCAGTCGTTCTCAAACATTTTCATGTCAAGCTCCCCCAAAAATATATGTAATTGGCCGCTGACCCCCATCTGAAAATATGTTGTTCCAGGAACCCCTCAGAAGCAAAGATTTGAGTTAAAAAACGTTCGCTGTGAAATAATATATATTCAAAGATAACATAATGCTTTAAAACACCAAAAGGGGTTCCCTCCCAAAATGGGTTAAACTATTTTCTAATGGCTTTCTAAAGTGTCCTTTGTGGGACGGAATGTGCTTCCTCAATCCTAACGCTGTCCTGCTACCAGTAGTCTGCTGTGTTTGTGTGTTTGCGTGCGTGCGTGCGTGCGTGCGTGGAAACCATTGCGCTTTTTATGTCAGCATGCATGTGTGTGTGTGTGTGCATGCTCGAGAGAGAGAGAGAGCAGATGGCTTCCTGTACATCCAGAGAGTGTGTGGTGATTGACAGACCCGAAATAGATTCAGATAACATATTTAAGTGCACGTGTGCCGTGTGCACGCACGCACGCACACACACACACACACACACACACACACACACACACACACACACACACACACACACACACACACACACACACACACACACACACACACACACACACACACACGGAGGCGCACGTGAATGTGCACGTGAATGTCCTACATTTTCAACCTGTGTGATATATTTGAAACCTGCAACTGAGCATGCAAGGAATGGGATCAAATCAGGCGAAGTGTGTGTGTGTGTGTGTGTGTGTGTGTGTGTGTGTGTGTGTGTGTGTGTGTGTGTGTGTGTGTGTGTGTGTGTGTGTGTGTGTGTGTGTGTGTGTGTGTGTGGGGGGTGTTCATGGAGATAGGCTGGGTTATTTATAAACCTGCCTGTTCTGTGACTGATGTGTGTGGGCCTCTCTCTCTCTCTCCGTTCTCCCCTGTCTCCCCTCTCTCCCCTCTCTCTCACTTCTCTCTCTATCTCTCTCTCCCCCTTCCCCCACTTCTCTCCCTATCTCTCTCTCTCTCTCTCTCAGCCCCCTGTCAAACGCCTCCGCCTGAGAGGAGACTGGTCTGACACTGGACCCCTGGCGCGGCCAGAGAGCGAGAGGGGCCGTGACGGTAAGAAACACACACACACGCACGCACGCACGCAGGCACGCACGCACGCACGCACGCACGCACGCACGCACGCTCACACACACACACACACACACACACACACACCTGAGCCTGTCAACATTTACAAAGGATTTCACTACTGAAACACAGTGATCCACTAGACATCCACTAGATGGCGATATTAGCTCCTTGAATGGCCTGAACTTCTCAACATTGTGAAGGGTTCATAATTATGCAGACATGAACAGCTGTATATCACCGGTTATCAATGCATGGTCTGTGGATCCGATACCCAGGTATTCATGAGCATGTTCTAGGGGGGGCCTCAGCTACAAGATTGATAGTTAGTAGCCAAAATGGAGCCTTTTGTGTCTGTAACAACTACAAATGCAACCAAATGGTGCCTTTGGCTCCATTTTGTTCCATTTGTAGGCTACACTCTCAGACCCCTTTTCCACCGGTTGGGAACCGGTTCAGTTCAGAACCAGTATTTAGTCCATGAGCCAGACCTCCAAAAATGTTAATTATGAATTGAGTGGGCAAAACCATACCTATATTAAATTGTCAATATAATTAATTTAATTCCACAGTAGCCTTTCTTTCCTATTTTTTGCATATTTTCCTACATAATGCCAACTTTGCATATTCAAATGTACAATTTCAGAAAATGTGTAATACAATAAATTATTGTCTTAGTGTAAGTAAGTATATCAACTGGAGAGGTTTCATTGTGATAACTATTAACCCATTCTATTAACCCACGGGACCCCCTTTTGGTGTTTTAACTAAGCATTATGTTATACTTTAGCTATTGAAAAATAGCAGATCTACAAGCTCATAGCGCGCCACCGAGTGGCGCGCTACGAGCTTGTAGGTCTGCTATTTTTGAAAAATCGTGAAAATGCGGCACAAATCTTTGAATATATATTCTTTCAGAGCGAACGTTTTTTTTATTTTGACGCCAGGCCTAAATCGTATAGGCCTGTAGGTGAAAATTACAAAATGTGTGATAAATATGAAAAAGCTACTCCTGTGGAAGGGTTATCGTATATGAATGTACTTATATTGATCCTATAAACAATTTAACATATAGGTATGGTTTTGCCCGCTCAATTCATAATAATTAACGTTCCAATTTTGGAGGTCTGGCTCATGCACTAAAAACTGGTTCTGAAGTGGAAAAGGGGCCTCAGCGTTACATTAACGCTAAGAATGTGCCTGTGCATGTACGTGTGTCTATGTGTCTGATATGCTCCGTTCTCTCTGCCAAGATGAAACGTAATGCTTGTACTGTACCGTTCAGGGGAGTCGGACGTGACCCTGCTGCAGCGCATCTCGGACATGATGTCGCGCTGGTTCGAGGAAGCCAGCGAGGCTCAGAGCAGCCGCATGCGCTCTCGAGCACAGGCCAGAGGTAACGGAACTATAAAACTTATCTGTATCTGTTCTCGTACTTCTGTACATGCACGCACATGTGCACGCACACACGCATGCACGCGCGCACGCACATGTGCACGCACACACACACACACACAGAACCAATCACTAAATAAAATTGTTGTTTAGTAGTCGATTGGTCCTTAATTGTGCCTTTTAACCCATTTTGGGCAGGAACCCCTTTTGGTGTTAGCATTATGTTATGCTTTAGCTATTGAAAAATAGCAGACCTACAAGCTACAAGCTTGTAGGTCTGCTATTTTTGAAAAATCGAAGAGCGACTGACTGACTTTTTCAGAAAACTGTCAGGATGTAGAAGACATTTTTAGAATCTGATCTCAGTTCAAAATGGGTTAAAGAACAACTTTTTCTTTTTCACACACACCCCAAAACACTCTCTTCCAGTCAATGTAACTCCCGCTGCAGCTGGAGCCGATCAACCAGCCGATCAGGGACCGTCGGCGGAGGGTCACCCCGACCCCCAGTCCACCGGGTCGGGAGGGAGCCATCAGCCACCGCCGGCAGCGGAGCCAGTGTTGAGCCTCCACTACGGCACCCAGCAGGGCACCACCACGGACAGCAGCATCCAACTGAACTGGTACCGTATACCTCCGCCATGAATGATCCCAGCAAATCAAAAGCAAAGTCCTCATTTTTACCCATTTAGACCTGATGTCGAAATTTAAAAAAATGTTTTCTAAATCATGACAGTTCTCTGTAAAACCTATGTTTCTATGTCAGTGTTGCTGAACCTTTTTCATGTCAAGGACCGCCAGAATTATATGTATTGTGGCCGCGGATCCCCATCTGAAAATATGTAGTTCCAGGGACCACCCCAGAAGCAAAGATTTGAGTTAAAAACGTTCGCTCTGAAAGAACATACAGTATATTCAAAAATTTGAGGCACATTTCCACGATTTTTCAAAAATAGCAGACCTACAAGCTCGTAGCGCGGCACTCGGTGCCGCGCTATGAGCTTGTAGATCTGCTATTTTTCAATAGCTAAAGTATAACGTGATGCTTGAAACACCAAAAGGGGTTCCCGCACAAAATGGGTTAAGACGAACATTAAGACAAAATTACTCTTGCGACCGAAGGCATTTCCCCATCAGTGTGTGTTTTTGTCACGCCTCAATGTATGGTCACACCTCGTGACATCATGCCTCCATATATGGTCACGCCTTGTGACATCACACCTCCACACATCACACGACACTGACCTCATCTACCGCTAGATAACCATACATGGAGAAGACTGGATCGTCACCTCTGCATATATATGGAGCCAGCCAGCAACTCTACTGTATATATCATCAAACCCTGTACATTCAAGACACACTCCATATATGGCCAGTACATAATTCATTCCATGTGTTGATCTGACCCCACATACCAAAGTCACTCAGGCGGATGCGTGCACGCGACCTCAGGGCGTCTTACTGGTTAGTTTTACTAGACTTATAGGTTTTTAGTACAGTCCAAACTAAGACATGAAACATTGTTTTTGAGTGGTGTAAACCACTCCTACAACTGGCTTTGTTAGTCTGTCTGTCTGTGCTCAAAAAATGAGCATGGTTGCTACGGTCACCCAGTTCACCCGGGTGTGATTTCATTACGTCAGACATTACGTCAGATCACAGCTGATCAGGCTATATAAGACCTTACACCACTCAGTTCACACAGGTGTGATTTTTTTTTAATGAATGAGAAATGCGATACTGTGTTGTATGTATTATAGATACACTACATACTGTACAGTATATATGCGTTTTGTAGTTAGTACGAGAAACAAAGTGTATAAAATACGGACGGCATCAATATTTATCAACTAAAGTAGAAGTAACCCAACAAATTCCATTTTGGTGGGGTGGTGGTCTGATTAGCGTCAGGTGTGCAGAAAAGGAAAAAAACAAAAACATCTCTTTAACCCATTTTGGACGGGAACCCCTTTTGGTGTTTTAACTAAGCATTATGTTATACTTTAGCTATTGAAAAATAGCAGATCTACAAGCTCATAGCGCGCCACCGAGTGGCACGCTACGCGCTTGTAGGTCTGCTATTTTTTTAAAACCGTGAAAATCGTGAAAACAAATCATTGAATATATATTCTTTCAGAGCGAACATTTTTTTTATTTCGACGTCAGGCCTAAATGTGCACCCATAACCCTTGAACTAAAATAAGACCTACTGTATGGAACCAATCACGTTGTTGTTTTGTGTTTTCTTTGGGGGCATTGCAGGACTGGTGGAGAAGCGAGCCCTGCAACACCGTCGGCCGGCTCAGGCGAAGGAACAGCCCCGTCAGGCGGTGTGAGGTCACAGCAGGCGGACAGGGACGATAGAGAGGACGAGGTGGCTCCCACACAGCCTCCGCTGCATTGGGGGGACAGGTGGGCACTTTGTTTTCCTAACATAGTATAGAGCGTTGCAGTCCCCTACGCCCCCTACCAGGGCCCAGGAAATGATTTCCCGTTCATTAGACATTTCAAAAAGTATTTATTTAACCCATTTAGACCTGACCTTTAGACGATTCTACAAATGTCTTCTAAATCCTGACAGTCAAGGACCCAAAAAATTACATGTAATTGGCTGCCGACCCCCATCTGGAAATATGTTGTCCCCAGAAGCAAAGATTTGAGTTAAAACGTTCACTGAAATAATATATATTCAAAGATTTGCACAAAAAAATAGCAGACCTACAAGCTCGTAGCGCGCCACTCGGTGGCGCGCTACGAGCTTGTAGATCTGCTATTTTTCAATAGCTAAATGAAAACATAATGTTTAAAACACCAAAATGGGTTAAAGACCTTTTATGCCTCGTACAAAGCCAACTCGAGTTGTGACAAATCATGACAAATCATGACAACAAAATCTTTCGGGCCGAACAAATAATTATAAAAAATAAGCAAAAGGCAGGTTACAACACTTTTTTTTGTTTTTGTTTTTCTTCTTTGTAATTATTAGTTTGGCCCAAAATGTTGTGTTTGTTGTCATGATTTGTCACAACTCGAGTTGGCTTTGTCCGTGGCGTAAACGTCTTTAAATAAATACTTTTTGAAAAGCCTATGGAGAAAATTCACTTCTGGGTCTCACGTGGTGACGAAAGGGGGCGGGACTGCGACGCTCTATTGACCCAGACGATTGCACACGTCTATTTCAACAGCCTCCCACTTCACATGCTCGCAGTTACACGATTTACCTACCTTGGAGCTGACCGCTAGAACCGCTGACTTCCACTGTTTATGTTCGAGCATCCAGCCGCTCATCGGAGGAGAATTATATTGTTTCACACTACCTAAAAAAAAAATATATATATATACTAGGGCATTAAGCAACTAGTCGACTAGTTTACTAGTCGACTAGTAAATCCACTAGTCGACCTTGTTGGTACTAGTTGACTAGTTGATAAAAAAATAAAATAATAATAATATTTTTTTCCCGATTTTGTAGGCCTCAAGATCAGGTAGATTATAGTTATAGTCACCATGTACACAGTTTTTCAATGTACAAATATTTATATATAAAAATATATATATATATATATTTTTAATTTATTTAATTTTTTACATAATAGGTAGTTAAACATCTAGTCGACTATTCGACTAGTAAACTAGGCAACTAGTAAAAATGACTAGAAGTGAATGCCCTATACTGGCTACCTTCTGCACACAAGCCCTGATTACGATTACAATAGATTCTATCAAATGGAGAACACCCCACAAAACAAAACATCCTCTAAGCAACATAGTGTTGCACTTCAGTGCCAGAATGCTTGATATCTCAGTAGGCGCCAGTTCTATCAAAAGAGAATCATATTACTTCTCTCATTTGCTTGTTTCTTCCTGTAGGTTTAATCTCAGAGGATTAGTTATAGGGGAACGAGTGCTAAGGTAATTGTTTGGCCCCATGCTGCTAACTCCAGTCACTAACAGTGTTAAAACCCTGTAAGACCCGGATACATTTCTACTTGCAAAAAATAGATTTCAACCTTACTACTACTTTGTACTACTAGGACTTATGTTAAAAAAATATGTTAAAAAAAAAAAAAAAAAAGTTTAATGAACATTTTATGCAAATTTATAATAATTATTAAAATAATAATAATAAATTAATAATTTACATTCGGTGGATATCTTTCACAATAATACATAATACATGTTCTAGACATTCTAATGATCACACAAATATATGTATTACATGCATTTTAGTTACTTTTATCAGGGTTAAAGATTAAAGGTCATAGGTCAATTTTGATTTTGAAGTTGTGTAAATTTGTGCCTCTGTGGGGGGTATTTATATGCAAATATCATGACCAATGGCATTGCAAGACTAAACAATGAACATCAATGATGATGTTTAGGTGAAAAAAGAATAGGAAAAAAAAAAAAGAATTAAGTGATTAATTAAAATAAAAATGTTACCGAGAAGCATCGTTGGGTCTTACAGGTTAACCGGTTTGGAAACACGTGTGTCATTAACAACGTCATTGGGTTTGCGATGACCTTGGACAAGCATGATCGTTAAAAGTGATTCTCAACAGTTATTTTGATCTTCATCAACGTTTATGTAGTGTATTTGGATTTGTGTGTTGGATTCCAATTGTTTGACAAAAACAGGAATTAAAAAGAAAAAACGTAGCACATCCAAAAATTAAACAAGCGGTGGACAAAGTACTCACATTTCCATTTCTTTATTGGCACACACCAAAAAGGAACGCTTACGCGTTTCGGCTATGCAGCCTTCATCAGAGCTCTGAGGAAATGTGAGTACTTTGTCCACCGCTTGTTTAATTTTTGGATGTGCTTTTTGGAATTTTTTAAATTCCTGTTTTTTGATGTATACTGGATTTGGGTCTGGCACTCCACTGAAAACCATTGCTGATGCGTAACCTCTTTTTCTCATTTTGTTTGACAAAAACGTTTGACAATGAGAACTGGAGGAAGCGAATAACGTATTGGTTGGTTGGTTGGTTCTGGTCAAGGCGCTCTGCTGCGGCGCGCATTCAGGAGATCTTCCGGAGTCGCAAAGAGAGACGCGAGCTGGAAGAGAGCGAGTCACGGCAAGTCAGGAAGCCTGGGATCCAAAATGTCTACAAAGGCCACCGCAACTCCAGGACCATGGTAAGGGGAACAACTACTTAAGTACAATTTTGAGGTATTTGTACTTTACTTGAGTATTTCCAATTTCCAATACTTTTACTTCTACTCCACTACACCAAAATGTGTTACTTTTACTCCACTACAATTATTTGAAAACTTTAGTTACTATAGTTACTTTGGCGATTTTAATTTTGATTAGAAAACATACATTAACCACTTCAACCCTATTACATTTTGGCTGTTTGAAAATAGCCGATCTACAAGCTCACAATGCGTCGCAACGCGACGCATTGTGAGCTTGTAGATCGGCTATTTTCAATAGATTTTGTACACATTTTGAACTTGTGAAATGGCACATGCTGCACAATGAGTACTTTTACTTTTAGTGCTTTAAGTACATTTTGATGCCGATACTTTTGTACTTTTTACTCAAGTACATTTTCAATTCCATACTTTTACTTGTAACGAAGTAACAAGTAAAAGTATATTGCAGTATATTGCAGTATTGGTACTTTTACTTAAGTAAAACAATTGGGTACTTTTTCCACCACTGATACATATAGCGAGAGAGAGAGAGAGAGAGAGAGAGAGAGAGAGAGAGAGAGAGAGAGTTTGATTGAAATTTGTATTAACAGTTTGCAGAATTACAGTACATTTCAAGCACAAACTCAATACAAAGGCTGTTAACTGTGAGTGGACGACCCAATTAAGCATTACACTTGTTTACAACAGGGTCCACCATGTTCAATTCATCAAAGAGAGAGAGAGTGTGTGTGTGTGTGTGTGTGTGTGTGTGTGTGTGTGTGTGTGTGTGTGTGTGTGTGTGTGTGTGTGTGTGTGTGTGTGTGTGTGTGTGTGTGTGTGTGTGTGTGTGTGTGTGTGTGTGTGTGTGTGTGTGTGTGTGTGTGTGTGTGTGCGTGCGAGCGAGCGAGCGAGAGAGAGAGAGAGAGAGAGATGCTCAATGTTTCAACGATTGTCGTGCTCACTGCTTTGCTTGTCCATTGGTTCTCTGCAGACCAAGGACGCGTGCTTCTGGGGGGACAGGTTTGTGCTGAGCGGCTCCGACTGTGGACACATCTTCATCTGGGACCGGATCACCGCCGAGCACCTGATGGTGCTGGAGGCCGACAACCATGTGGTCAACTGTCTACAACCGCACCCCTATGAACCACGTCAGTGCACCCCTCTCTCACTCTGTCTCTCTCTCTCTCTCTCTCTCCCAACAACCATAAGCCTTCTCTCTCTCTCTCTCTCTCTCTCTCTCACTCTGTCTGTCTCTCTCTCTCTCTCTCTCTCCCAACAACCATAAGCCTTCTCTCTCTCTCTCTCTCTCACTCTGTCTCTCTCTGTCTTTCCTCACAGACAAAATGCCCCTTCAATTATTATGACCGTAGGGGGGAAACAGTATTCCACTGTTTGCCTGTCTGTTTTCCGTTTTGTGTTTCTTTGTGAGGACTACGGATGAAAATTAGCAACTGTGCTATATCCGGTGTATTTACGTCCATGTGACATCCATTAATATGCATTGTCCTGTCCAAATAAACAAATAAAGTAACAAAAGTAACAAGCAGGCATAATGGAAAGTCTTTCTTTTTAACTGTGTGTTTTTGTTATTTTTTTTTAGTTCTGGCTACATCGGGGATAGATTACAACATCAAGATTTGGTCTCCCATGGAAGAGCGTCCGTCCTTTAACAGGAAGCTGGCTGAAGAGGTCAAATACTTGTTTTGTTTATCATCTTAAATGTCTACAATGGCATAATTTAATCCGTTTGCTCAACAATAAAGCAATTTCTAACTCTGTGTGTGTGTGTGTGTGTGTGTGTGTGTGTGTGTGTGTGTGTGTGTGTGTGTGTGTGTGTGTGTGTGTGTGTGTGTGCGCGTGTGCGTGCGTGTGTGATACGCTGTCGTCAATTACAGGTAATTAGCCGTAATGAGCTGATGTTGGAGGAAACCAGGAACACCATTACTGTCCCAGCATCCTTCATGCTGCGCATGTTGGCCTCTCTCAACCAATCCTTCAGGCCAGGTATGAGAGTCTCTGGCGCCCTCTGGTGGTACACTTGTGTTTGAGCGTCCCGTGTGGGGTATAGTCTCGCATAGCCAGACGATGGATATATCTATCCAAGTTCAATGTAATCCCAAAACTGGGTGGAAGAAACAATTCGGAGAATTCAACAAACATTGCAGAATCAATCTTTACGGTGGTCCTTCACCTTGGGATGATGGATATGGATTTTCTCAAAGTATATGCGTAGATTTCTTATAGGGACCATTCTCGCCGCTGTTCTCAGAAGAGGCCTCGAAACCAGTAACCACACACCTTTCTCTAGTCTAGCCCATTTTGACCTGAGATCAGATTCTAAAAATGTCTTCTACATCCTGACAGTTTTCTGAAAAAGCTATGTTTCTATGTCAGTCGTTCTTCGATTTTTCAAAAATAGCAGACCTACAAGGTCGTAGCGCGCCACTCGGTGGCGCGCTATGAGCTTGTAGATCTGCTATTTTTCAATAGCTAAAGCATAACATAATGCTAACACCAAAAGGGGTTCCCGCCCAAACTGGGCTAGTCAAACAATCACACGCACAGATTAGGAAAAGGTCGATGACATATTGGGAACAGCTGTAGGGATGAACCGCATGTTTCAATGCGGTAAGGCGAACATCATTAGCTTCTCTGAAACCAAACTTGATGAGTCAACCAAAGACCCAGAAGTTGAAATAGAGAACTATTCTTTGATCAGAAACGACAGAAACAGGCATGGTGGCGGCGTGTGTATGTATATTCACAAAGACACTGAATATGTTACTCGTACTGACTTACAGCATGATGAAATTGAAACTGTGTGGGTTGAATTAATTTTCAAAAAGGCTAAATCAGTATTAGTGGGCACCGTCTACAGACCGCCTGACCAACATGGGTTCTATGATATACTTGAGGGGTGCTTAGCTGAGGAGGAATGTGTAGAGAAAATCCTGATTGGCGACTACAATACAGACATGCAACGTAAGGAAGCACCTGTGTTTAAGTCATTCAGTAAGTTCTGTGATCTACATAGTGTCAGTCAGCTAATTACCCAACCCACTAGAGTGTGTGATTCTACTCAAACTGTCATTGATCTCATTCTGTCCTCGGACAAATCCAGAATCTCCAAGAAAGGGGTTATTGTATGTGGGCTTAGTGATCATTTTATGATATTCTGTACCCGCAAAATACAAAAACTTAAGACCGGCTGCCACAAAACAGTCATATCTAGGGACCTCAAAACCTACTCTAGTGAGGTCTTTAACCAAGTATTGGAGAGTCTGGATTGGTCCGATGAGCTTAAAAGCACACTTGTCGAAGAAGCTTGGCTTGGCTTCAAAACCAAATTTACATCAGTACTGAACAACATGGCTCCTTTGAGAACCACCAGGGGCAAAACCCGCTCGGAACCATGGATGAATTCGGACATACTGGCTGCAATGAAAGCCAGAGACAAAAAATGCTCTGAAGTTCTAAAATGCAAGTCAAAGCTAGCCAAGCGCTTCGACAGTGTTCGCCAAGCTCGTTTGAACAACCTTAATACACAACGAATCAAACTACGAAACAGTGTAACTGCCATGACCAAATCAGCTAAAAGTAACTTCATTAATGATAAAGCTCAGGAAAACAAAAACAATCCTCATGAGCTCTGGAAGCTACTAAACAATCAACTAAGCTATGGTCAGAAACTAAAAACCAGATTTTCGAACATAAACATCAAATCTGACAACACTCTCATCACTGACAACCTTGATGTGGCCAACTACTTGAATATCTTCTTTACAAACATAGCAACAACTCTGGTTAACAAACTGCCCTCCCACTCTGGGCTCTTTGGTGTAGAGCACATTACAACCTTCTACAAAAACCTAGGTGTTTGTAAAGACGATTTTAAACTAGTTATGGTAACAACTGATGAGATAATTAAGAAACTGAGTGCCCTCCAACCCCACAAGGCCACAGGCCATGACAACATTCCCTCCAAATTTCTCAGAGACTCAGCCATCTCTATAGCTCCAATCATCACCCACATAGTAAACCTCTCCATCAAACAGGGACAGGTCCCCCAAGATTTCAAACTGGCCAAAGTAACCCCCTTGCACAAGAAAGGGAGTAAATTAGACCCCGGCAACTACCGCCCTATTTCTATTCTTAGTTCCATCTCGAAAGTGATGGAAAAAATAGTCTATGAACAGGTTGAAAAGTATCTTGCCACTAACAAATTATTGTACGAGTTCCAATCTTCAGAACATCCCACTCCACTGACACATGCCTTCTCTATTTAAGCGACCACATCAAACAAGAGGTGGACGCTGGCAAATACTGCGGCATGGTCATGCTGGACCTCCAAAAGGCTTTTGACACCGTGAACCACTCCATACTGGTTAACAAGCTAAAAGCAATTGGTTTCGATAGCACATCAGTGAGCTGGATGCAATCCTACCTGGAGGGGAGAGAACAGATGGTGGAAGTGAACGGAACACTGTCCCCCCCCCTCCCAGTGAGCTGTGGCGTTCCACAAGGAAGCATACTAGGGCCTCTACTGTTCCTAATATATGTAAACGACATGACTTCAGCCTGTGACTGCAACTTGTTCCTGTTCGCAGATGACTCAGCACTGCTGGTCTCGGACAGGGACAAACTGCAGGTTGAAAATGCCCTCAGCTCTGAACTCGGTAGAATCTGCACCTGGCTCGCTGATAACAAACTATCTTTACACCTGGGAAAAACTGAATCCATTCTCTTTGGCTCTATTAGTAATCTCAGCAAGGCAAATGGCTTCTTGGTTAGAGTGGGTGACAATGTTATCACACGTAAAGATGAAATTACCTACCTAGGTTCCATCCTGGAGGCTAATCTTTCCGGTGATAAAATGGCCACCAACGTAATCAAAAAAGTCAACCATAGAACAAGATTCCTCTACAGGATCTCCTCACTGGTCAACAAAAACACCTTGAAGACCTTAACAGGAGCCCTTGTACAGGGTTTCTTTGACTATGCATGCACCTCCTGGTACCACAGCACCTCAAAGGCCCTTAAAACCAGGCTCCAGACTTCCCAAAACAAACTGGTCAGGCTCCTACTTGATCTAGCCCCCCGAACCCACCTCACCCCTGCCCACTTCGACAGGCTGGAATGGCTTAGGGTCGACGACAGAGTACAGCAACTTGCAATGGGTCTGGTCCACAAGATTCGATACACCACCAAGATACCCATGTACCTGTCTAGATACTTCCTTAATGTTAACGAAGTCCACACCCACAACACCAGAGGGAGTGCAACGAACCATGTACAACCCAGATTCGGCACAAACAAGGGACTAAATTATTTTCGCTCCTATGCCACCAAAATGTGGAACGCCCTACCAACTGTCATTAAGACATGCGAATCCCTTGACTCCTTCAAAACCGCTCTCAAAGGGCACCTACGGATGGCTGCAATTCGAAACTGGCCCCCGTAAAATCTGAATCCCCCCCCCGCCCCCCCCCCCCTTTTTTCCCCTCACTGTATATATTTCTTTTCCCTTTTTACCTCCTTTTTGATGAATTCCTGTTCTGTCTATAGAAGTGTCTATTTGTACGTCTCTAAATGTTTTGATGATTTGAACATGGTGGACCCTGTTGGAAACAAGTGTAATGCTTAATTGGGTCGTCCACTCACAGTTAACAGCCTTTGTATTGAGTTTGTGCTTGAAATGTACTGTAATTCTGCAAACTGTTAATAAATTCTTCAATCAATCAATCAATCAAACTGTGATCAAACTTTCTCTTCCAGATCAGTCGGAGGTGGATCCCCCCGAAGGCTCCGGAGCAGAGAACGAGGATGACCACCGGTAGCTTCTATGGGGGTCATCCCTATGTTCTCCAGGTTCTATGTTCCCCACTTACGTTAGGTTGCGTTTCTGGTTGAAGGACTTCAGTGTTTTGTACTATACAATTGTATGTACAGAACAAAGAATGTTTGTTGTTGCTATCTTTGTTGAAGAGTCTGAGTAATTATGTTTTAGTGTATTTTATGCCAGTGTTAATTAGATAGTTTAAGTAGCCTAGGCAGGCCTAAAGTTCAATGGATTGTTCAAAGACTGAGCTTAAATCAGAATTTGCTAATAAAAGTAAGACTAAGTTGCTAAAATACTTTGTGTTACCAGAATTACTAGGTTAGGTTTCTGTTTTAGGTTTATTCTAAGTGGGGAACAAAGAACCTTTTTTGCATGGTGGGGAACATAGAACCTGGGGAACATAGGTACGCTCCCCTTCTATGTACTGTATATCCTTGTTGTCAGGCTAGAACTCCATATTTCAATATTTTTCATGATCTCCCCCATAAAGTAATGCCCCACTACTGGCCTACTGCGTCATACTACGGTGGCTCACAAAAGTACCAAAAATAGCAGTGTGTGTGTGTGTGTGTATCAAAAGTTTTAAAATTGATCTGCTATTTTTACCATTTAACTTTTTTTTTTATTGAACAAATGAAAAGTATTAATTTGTGACTACACTTGAACCATTTAGAACACAGCTTCGTTTTTTCTATTTTCCAAAAAGTAACAGTTTCAGACTGTTTTCAGACATAATTTCTCACCAAAGATTTATTTTGTGTCAAGGACCTTTCTTTACCTTACACTTTGTACTTTGTTGTGTTATTTTCGTGCAATTAATTTGTCGCAAAATATATATATTTGAGCTGGTGTTAGGGCCGATTCATACTCCTATTTTAGAGCCGAATAAAAGTCGGTTCGGCTCTGTAGAGCCTACAATGTGACGTCATTTGAGGTTCGGGGGGGCGGGTACCGTCCTAATGTCGGCTCTTCGGTGCTACTGAAAATTTCTGACGAGCCGAAATCATTTCGGCTCTACAGCGCCGAAACAGCGGTAAAATAGGAGTATGAATCGGCCCTTACTTAGTTTCATGAATACATCCACACAGTCAGAACATGAATACACTGTGATGAATTGACACTTCGCATTTGGAACACGGTCTATTTTTCATAGTGAATACAAGTATGAAGGAGACATCGGCTGCCTATACTTTATGAATAGTTTGATGCGAGAATATTTGCAGATGCATTTTCTCATCGTTTACCCGTTGCGCTCCCAGTTTGTAACAACCTCACTGTTACTGTAGCTCTGCACAAAGTGAATATTTTATACCTATTTATACTTTTTTTGTACAATATGTACAATATTATGTATTTATGTGTGTTTCTGTATCGTTTATATCATAATGTGTCATGATTTTGTGTTTGTGTGTATAATATAGTTGTGAGAACTCAAAAGGCCAAAGATAATAGCTTGTTTAGTTACTGTGTGAGTCAAGAGTGGAATTTGAGAGACATTAAATGTGTGTGAAAATATAGGCAATATTTTGTCTAAGGTCACAAGAAATGTTTGTATTTCTTTTATGTTTTTTCACAAATACACAAATTAAAATACTTAAACGGTTTGAGTCATCATCTGTGCAAGTGTAACATGGTTATGGAGGCCCAGGGCGGAGTTCTCCGTCCAAGTTCAAGGTCATGGTCAAATGCCCAACACGGAGATTGATAAACAGGACTGGTCAGTACAACAGTATCAGACTGTGGTTGTACTGGTCAGTACAACAGTATCAGACTGTGGTTGTACTGGTCAGTACAACAGTATCAGACTGTGGTTGTACTGGTCAGTACAACAGTATCAGAAAATGAGCACTTGTGCTCAGCTACTACCCTGGGTAAATACAGGACAAAACATTACCGTGCTGCGTGCTGCGCGTGTGCGTGTGTGTGTGCGTGTGTGTGTGTGTGTGTGTGTGTGTGTGTGTGCGTGTGTGTGCCAAAGCCAGGCGAATAAAACCCTGTTATCTGGTCAGCAATGTGCAAAGAGTAGCCTGACCCAGAACAAACCAATACTTTCACTTTCAGCTTGTATTCATTGCATTGGATCCGTTTCTGAGAAATGGGCTGACTGTTGTGAAGGTGTGTGTGTGTGTGTGTGTGTGTGTGTGTGTGTGTGTGTGTGTGTGTGTGTGTGTGTGTGTGTGTGTGTGTGTGTGTGTGTGTGTGTGTGTGTGTGTGGGTTAAAATAATAGTGTTTGTCAAGTTATTGGAAAATGCAGCTTTGGAGGTTTTTGCTTGTTAAGCGACAGAAAAAGACAAAGGAAAAATTAAGATTCCAATTTGTCATTTTAGAGATACATTGAAGAACTATGAAAAGTGCTCCTCGGTGCACAGGTCTCCGCCAGGTCAGGTAGAATGAAAAATCGGACGGATCCGTCTGGTTTATTTGTCTATAGAGACAATACCTATTTGCGTGATATTTGGACGAATGGGGGAATAATAGAAATACAATGTTTTGCCAAAATCAGCATCCTGGTGGTGACTCTATAATAGGGCAATGTTAAAATGGTGGCATTTGTTCCTCAACGTAGTGTGAATGTGCAAGTTTCACCACAATCGGACTGTATTCATGATTGTTTGTTCAAAATGGGCCACTACTGCAAACTTTAGATGTCAATCTTAGATAGATTTATTGATCGAGAACTTTATTCAGTTTGTAGAATGATAGTAGGCTACAATACAAAAAGTGCTACAAGGATAAAACCAGAAAAAGCACTGGGACTACATCAGGGATTCAGGGACGCGTCCTCCATTATCAATCCATCAGAACATTTAAAGACGTACAAAGCCAATCAGGATGGAAAATGAAAAATCAAACAGACCTGTCTTGATCGCATGACTATAGAGATCATCTGTACAGATTTGCGTAACATTCAGTTCTAGGCTAAACAGAAGGGGGGACAGGTGTATTAATGACATAGTTCAATGTTGAAAATGAGTGGTATTCCCCTTTAAAGCATATTTCACTTTCAAAAAAGCTTTTGGTCATTTTATCCTCTACTGAGGCTTTTGTGACACCCCAGACAGTTTAATTTGATATTAGCTGCCCTGCGTCCCACTGGGAGGAGACCCCGGGGCAGACCAAGGCACAGTTGGAGGGATCACATCGACTCACTGGCCTTGGAACGTCTCGGAATCCCCCAGGAGGAAGTCACTAATGTTGCTCTGGAGAGAGAAGTCTGCAGCACTCTGGTGGAGCTGTTGCCCCCCGCGACCCTACTACGGATAAGCGGTTGAAGATGGATGGATGGATGGATGCCCCACCACCTTCCTATAAAACCCAGTTGAAGATGGATGGATGGATGGATGGATGGATGGATGGATGGATGCCCCACCACCTTCCTATAAAACCCAGTTGAAGATGGATGGATGGATGGATGGATGGATGGATGGATGGATGGATGGATGCCCCACCACCTTCCTATAAAACCCAGTTGAAGATGGATGGATGGATGGATGGATGGATGGATGCCCCACCACCTTCCTATAAAACCCAGTTGAAGATGGATGGATGGATGGATGGATGGATGGATGGATGGATGGATGGATGGATGGATGGATGCCCCACCACCTTCCTATAAAACCCAGTTGAAGATGGATGGATGGATGGATGGATGGATGCCCCACCACCTTCCTATAAAACCCAGTTGAAGATGGATGGATGGATGGATGGATGGATGGATGGATGGATGGATGCCCCACCACCTTCCTATAAAACCCAGTTGAAGATGGATGGATGGATGGATGGATGGATGGATGGATGGATGGATGGATGCCCCACCACCTTCCTATAAAACCCAGTTGAAGATGGATGGATGGATGGATGGATGGATGGATGGATGGATGGATGGATGGATGGATGCCCCACCACCTTCCTATAAAACCCAGTTGAAGATGGATGGATGGATGGATGGATGGATGGATGGATGGATGGATGGATGGATGGATGCCCCACCACCTTCCTATAAAACCCAGTTGAAGATGGATGGATGGATGGATGGATGGATGGATGGATGGATGCCCCACCACCTTCCTATAAAACCCAGTTCCATTTACTGCTCTATATACTCTATACTACCTGTGTTTAAAAATATAATAGGCTAATAATTATTTATTTTAAAAAAACGAAAATGAGCCCAGAAAGATTTTTTTAAACAGCTGTCTGTGTAAGCAGAGTCAAGTGGTCAAGAGTCATGAACTCAGTTTTCTTGTTTTTGCCATCTGTGTTTAATAATCAACAAAATAGGTAGCCTACAGGCAGCTGGTCAGGCTTATAACAACACTTCTGACAGTCAGGGCTACTGCAATAGCCTGGCTAATAAGCCAGACCGAATCAGCCGTTGGCAAAAAAAAATTGCCTGCCGGCGGATTATGGTCTGGAGAGGCTCAATTGTACGCCCATTTCCTACACCAAAGCACTGGTGTGGCATGGAAAGAGACCCAGGCAAAGATTTAAAATATTGCAGCTATACCGACCAGTAAAGTGGGCCTTGCCATGCCAAATATACTCTTTTATAACTGGGCCTATCACGCTCGTTACATCTGGGAATGGCTACAAGCCTATCTACACCAGGGGTTCTCAATGTTTTTGGCCGGGGACCCCCAGAAATGCTTTGGCAATGTCTCGGGACCCCCACCCCGCCCCCTCCCGACCCCCAATATAAATTGACTGCTACAATAACCTTACCATTTTGGGCGGGAACCCCTTTTGGTGTTTTAAGCATTGTTATAATTTAGCTATTGAAAAATAGCAGATCTACAAGCGCGCTACGAGCTTGTAGGTCTGCTATTTTTGAAAAATCGTGAAAATAAAATTTTAAAATAATTTGGGGACCCCCTAAAATAATTTGGCGATCCCCCGAGGGGTCGCAACCCACGGGTTGAGAACCCCTGATCTACACAATAAGAACTGTGTGGACTCGTGGGGCTGCTCACCAAATTCACTATGGGCACTGGTAACCGGTAATAAAGATAAGATTCATAGGGAGATACGAGGCAATCCAATTATCTATAATTCTATCGTGGCGACAGATTACCATACACGTAGGGAGAGGAGACCAAAGGTCATTGCTAATACCAATCTCTAGCAACCATGAATTTGGACCTGGGTGCAGTTCGGCCATCTTTAAGACCTGGCACTCACTAGGGCTTCGTGTATTGGGAGACCTGTTTAGAGATGGTGTTCTGATGTCGTTTCAGCAATTGCAGACACAGTTTAACCTCCCAAGAGAACATTTTTTTGGTTTCCTGCAAATACGGCATTTTATTAACTCACTACAGCTGCCAACACCACTGGGCTCCCTTTACAGTAAAACAGAACATTTCTTATGCAACTGTAGTAAGGTATCACATTTCATTTCATCGTTTTACTCACTGCTGTACTCACTGGACTGGACTCCCAGGAGTTACCATCCCTCCGTAAATGGGAGAGAGATTTTAACAATGAATATATTGAAGATGACTGGCAACTTGCAAGAGGCCATTGACTCAGTTAAAAAGGTTTATACCTGTAACAGACTAAGAGAAACACAATATAAAATTCTTCACAGATTACACATCACACCTGTGTTACTAAACAAAATGGACCGTTCAATATCTCCTTTATGTTCGAAATGTCAAACAGATCTGGGTACCTGCTATCACTACTTTTGGGAATGTAAGTGTATATCCAGGTTCTGGGGCCAAGTGGCACGTGAGTTAAGCGACATTTTCAAGGTGAAAATAAAGAAGGATCCGGGAGCTTTCTTACTGGGACTCCCGTCAAAAGAAATTCATTTGACACCCTTACAATTCAAACTATTTGATAAACTTCTACTTTCAGCCCGGAATGCATTCTGATAAATTGGATTAAGGATAAGCCCCCATCTATACAAATGTGGTATAGAGAGATCTTCGGTGTGCTACCCCATGAAAGACTCTGTGCAATGCAGAGAGGAAACAACGCTTCCTTTCAGGGGGTGTGGGCCCCATTATTAGACTATTTTCCTACTGAAATTTCTCGGATCCTTCTAAAGGCCCAATGCCCCATTGATTGGACAGACCTAGGATAGAAAAAAAAATAAAAAAAACTATGTCTACATGTGAATGGGCTCGAGGCATGTGCAATATTGTGGCTGTCTTGGTTTGCTTTCCTTTTTTGCTTGTTTTTCTTTCTGTTTTGCTTCTTATGGTGTGGATGATGGCATAGATGAACTGGAGGACCCCCCCCCCCCCCCTGTCCCAATGTTTGTTTTGTCTGCCTGTAAAGTATGTATTTTGTAAAGTAAGTAACTGTACGTGAACATTTTTAAAAACCAATACAAATAAAAATATTAAAACAGAACTGGTGTGGCCAATCGCCGGGACACGGTATGCAATAGGGGCCGGCTTTGGTACAGTGACGTTCAATGCTTGAGACCTTTGACTGACAGTAGCTCTAACCAATTGCGTCAAAGAGAAAATGTTTGAACCCGCCCCCCCGGGAAACAAGATCCATACACAGCATCTCCAGACTCAAATACCACACAACAGTGTGATTTGAGTCTGGCTTATTAGCCAGGCTACTACTGCAAGGGTCTATTCAATGAACACTAATTGCATTCATCACAGTCCCCTCACCATCCTGCGACCCTACTTTGGGTCGCAGCCAAGGGGCCAGTGAGGCTATTCAACGTTGAAGCTCTGGGCCCTAGTGGTAGGAGGAGGGACTACAGGCGGACCCGTGGATTCATGACCGGGAAACCCCGTGCAGCTGGGCTTTAACATTGAGCGCTCGGTTGCACTTCCGCATTTGACCACCAAAATGTGGTGGTCAAATGCGGAAGTAGACGTTCTGAGACGGTACTTCCGGCAGTCTTCCGGGTGCTTCAAAACGCCACTGAGCAACTTCCACTGACATGAATAGCTGGGGGGGCGGAGCTTCGCGCCAGTTCAGTCTCTATCCTTTTATATACTCTATGGTCGCAGCCCATATTTGAGAATACTTTGAGAACTAGATCACAAAGCATCAAAATGCACATGAGCTTAACTGTAGATTTGCATTTTTTAAATACTGTTGCACAACAAAAGTATAAAATAGCGCTAATGCAATTTATAATCAGACTAATTAATTTAGTAATTATAAACATCACTGGTATAAAATATTTCAATGGTTAAAAATATAACAAAAAAACAGACAAAAGTCCCTCCCTAACTTGGCTAAATAAAGTTAAGCTCCTAAAGGATGAGTTTGCCAGATGTTTACCAGTGTAAAGATATCTTACCATAATCGCATAATTCGCATGCATAACTAGATTGAAATGAACAGTCAGGAATGATTTATTCATTGATGATGTCACTGGTAGGCAGGTTTGAGACACAGACTGAGTAGACAAAAAATTACAATATTAAAAGGAGCATGAGTATATTATATATAATGAGGACATGTACATGTACATGTACATGTACATGTACATGTACATGTACATGAGTATATATGAAGCTAGTTTGAAAATGGTGGAAGTCTTCCTTACGCCTTTTCAGGGTAAAACCATATGGTATTTAATGGCTTATAGGGAAATAAACAGGTTTGTATTAAAACAGTAATTAGACAATGCATTTTGTTCAAGAAATCAAAGTAAAGTTCAATCGATTATCTTTTATTCATTCTATCAATGCATTTTTCGATTAACTGAATAAACCAAAGAAGTGCAGTTTTGTTTTAATCCATTAAAAACATCAGTGAATCAAAGTGATGAAATTCTAACCCATTATCCACTTTTTAATACATGTACAATATCATCATTATTGTAGCTACAAGTTGTCTTCACTTGTTTAATTCATACTGCGTCATTATACCACTATTACGACCCTCACCTACTTGACCACAAATAGCCAATCTGCAGGATATATTTTTAATGTTTTGAAATAATATCTGCATATATCAGATTAAATTTCAGTTTTGAAATGTCTATTATTTAGCTAATTGCAATGTGTTGCAAGACGTTTGTTTTACATATTTGTGTATTAACTATTAATCTACATTATCATTCATAGGAAATAAAGATCCTAATCCACTTAAACCTTTGAAGGTCTGGCTGACTCACTGTGTTTACTTTATTTCTTCCTCACCATGTTTCACCTCTGTTGACTCTTGCAACAACATCTCTGATTTCATTCAACACGAAATTCTTAAATGCCTCTGGCGTCATGTTCACTTGTCTACAGTCCAACTCTTCTGTCTCTCTCACTTTTATAATCTTTGCCTTTTTAATTGTCTGTTTGTCATTTAAGATGTGCCACTCTGCTGATACTGAATCGCGGCAACTAAAGGCCCAGGGGAAGTGAAAATCATATTTCCTCTCGTGTGTTTGAAGTCTTTGTGCAATATTACCCGTTCTGCCTACTTTGAATAGGTTCTCTTCAAATTGGAAGAAATAGATGTCCTCGCCAAACTCCTCCTCATCCTCATCGATAAATCTATTAAATCTTCTACCTCTTATATTTGTTCTGTTGTCCAGGGCATATCCAACCACTTGGTTTTCTAGGTTTCTCACAACCGTCTTCTGTACTGCTTGTGTTATCTGCTTTGAGCTAAGATTTATCACTTGTTTACCTGGAATTCTGGCAGCTGAGCTGAATGCTCCTCCTGCCGATCCAGCTGCAACATCAGACCCTACAGCTGAGCCGAATGCTCCCCCTGCCGATCCAGCTGCAACGTCAAACCCTACAGCTGAGCTGATTGCTCCCCCTGCTGATCCAGCTGCAACATCACACCCTACGTCCAGAGCCATTTTCACCACCCCGACTAATCTGTCTGTCACACCCTTATTTGGGCCAAGTATTGTGTCTACGTTTTTAATGTATCCAACCCGTTCCCCGGTTGCAACAGACACCACTGCGTCGGTTCCGACCCCCGTCATAACGGCTGCTGCTGCCGCTCCTGCGGGACCGGCTACCACCGCACCACCCATAACCAGCGAGCTTCTGGTGGCCGACAGGTAGGCTTCTGCCGCCCCTTTGCGGTCTCCAGCAAAAGAATGAAGAAGCCCTTTGGCGTGGCCGACCACGGGGATGCTGTTCAAGACGCCCGATGTGCAGCTGTTGGCGGCCTGGATGGCTTCTCTGGCACCTTCGTGATCTCCGAAGACAGCGTGACCAAGTCCTTTAAAGGAGATATGTATAGACAACATTCAGTGTTTGTACACGGAAGTGAGTGATGTTTCCAAACAGATTTAAATCTGGCTCCCCCCCCCCCCCCCACCTCCCATCGAGCCATGTCACTTCAGGTTGTTGTTGCTGCTCAGGTCCTGGCCCTGGGAGGGACGCATGGGATATTTACATTTTGGCTTAAAAGTTGTACAGATCACCTTTAACGTGCCCGACGACCGGGATGCTGTTCACCACATTGTTGAGAAAGTCTCCGAACCCCATATCTCCAACTCTCTCTGGTCAGTCGGTTCCTACGTGTCGTCCAAGCAAAGAAGATAAAGACCACCACCTTGATGGGAGAAAACACAAGTTTAATGCATGGTGTCCAAAAATCATTAATGCCACAAATCATGAACATATATATAGTATCCCAGCAGGCCAAGTAACCCCATGTTTTGAATAATTGACCTCATTGTGACGGAAGAGCAGAACACACCCCCCATGGGTAGGCAACCTGGCCTGGCAGGGAAACACCCCCCCCCATGGGTAGGCAACCTGGCCTAATAAATGCCCTTCTATACAATAAGCTCAAAGTGCGTCACAATGTGTTGCATTGTGAAGTTGTAGATTGGTTATATTCTCTATTTAAAATAATAATAATAATAATAATAATAATAATAATAATAATAATAATAATAAAAGGGTGTTTAATTGCTCTCTCTCTCTAATTATTGTTGTTCAAATTGATTATCAATAATTGTTCATAGTTTGATTTATATTGATTAGTTCGATTAGCCTAAGCTGCACCCAAAGCTTCAATAATTATGACTCAGAGAATGTTCTGCATACCTGAGTTCTAGAGATGGTGAGTGTCCTTCAGCAGCAGAGTGGTGTTATGGTGATGTTTCTACAGGAGATGGTGAGTGTCCTTCAGCAGCAGAGTGGTGTTATGGTGATGTTTCTACAGGAGATGGTGAGTGTCCTTCGGCAGCAGAGTGGTGTTATGGTGAGGTTTCTACAGGAGATGGTGAGTGTCCTTCAGCAGCAGAGTGGTGTTATGGTGAGGTTTCTACAGGAGATGGTGAGTGTCCTTCAGCAGCAGAGTGGTGTTATGGTGATGTTTCTACAGGAGATGGTGAGTGTCCTTCAGCAGCAGAGTGGTGTTATGGTGAGGTTTCTACAGGTGTTGCTGTATATAGGATTATAGCTAGGTAGCAACTCTGACGTCACCTGTTCGGAAGGTTGGGGCTACAGGTACGTTACGTTAAAAGTGTTGTCCTTGCTTGGATAAAGTCCTCCCTCTTCACAGAGCTCCCAACCCACCCGTAGGTCACGTGATTTCAGGGAATCAAGACATTTATTCTACAACTGTTATCGGCTGGATTCTTCTGAGTCGTAAACAGAGTAAATGCGTGACAGCTGCATGTTCTAAAGATAACGGACGGTGCAGGCTTATCTTCAAAATCATGTTCTAAAGATAACAGACTCAAATCAAGACTATAGTAGTACAGCAAATAAACCCCCTGAGTGAATGACACCTGTTAACCCCTGAGTGAATGACACCTGTTAACCCCATTCCCAAAACTCAAACTGCAACTTTTGACATGTTCTTTAAACCAGTGGTTCCAAAACCTTTTCATGTCAAGGACCCCCACGTTGACACTAATTAGCCAGCGGACCCCCACATGGACACTAATTAGCCCCGCGGACCCCCATTTGATGAGATATGCCAGGGACCCCCATAAGAGAAGATGTTTACGGCTCTAGCAGAGATTCTCAACCTGTTTAATTTCAAGGACCCCCAGTTTGACATGCATTAGTCTACGAACCCCCATTTAATGGCATTTCTATCTCTGGGACCCACAATTTATATTGTAAAATCAATATTAATTTAACTCTGAGTGTGTACAAATGGAACCAAATGGACCCGTTATGGTCCAATTGCCCTTGCGACGCGTTGTGAGCTTGTAGATCTGCTATTTTCAGCATGTTTCAGCATGTATTTTCAGCATGTAAGGTAGTCGACGAACATTTGTTGTCTTAGTTTTAGTCGACGAAATCAACACTGCTACCGGCCACTCTGCCCCTGAGCCACTCCTGCCCTCCGGGAGCCTGGGGGTCTGATGATTTTATCCACTTTCTTATGTTACATTAGATATCGTTTGATTAGTTGATGAAGTTGTGTGTGGACATTTTGCGTGCCGGCCCTGACATTATTGTCATTGGAAAAGTCATAGACATACCACGATATTCATTCGTGAAGATGTGGGATACGAGTTCAGGCACCGTACAACTGTGGAATCTTCTCCTATGTGAACCTCTCCCGGCGACCAGTGATTATGGCTGCGGCGGTGGCTCAGGGGTAGAGTGGCTGGATGTTCGAACCCGGGCTCCCCCAGAGTTGGTGTCGAAGTGTCCTTGAGCAAGACACTGAACCCCAAATTGCTCCTGATGTGCAGGTTGGTGCCTTGCAAGGTTTCTGCCGCCATCGGTGTATGAATGTGCGTGTGAATGGGTGAATTGATGTACAATCTATATGTAAAGTGCCTTGGATAAAGGCACTATATAAATGCACCATTTACCATTATCTGGTGGCGGTAGAGCTCCAGGTTTGCCGATCGAAAACCGCAGGGACTCGAGTGCTGCTGATCGGACTGCAATGGCTTTTTGGGTAATTTTGTCGTAGAGTTTCAGCCTGATTTTTATGAAACAAACACTTTGCAGATATTGGACAATTCAGATCACATGATGCCCCTAAAAATATATAATTTAAATTTAAAATGGGCATCTGCCACTTGAAATAAGGTGACTTGACTTGTGACATCAAAAAGGGCCTCTCAGCTCAAACCTACAATGCAAGATCTATGTTTTCAAAAGTGTTGCGCACAAACCTCAGTAGCATTACAAAGTTCTATAGGCCTACTAAAAAACAACCAATTCCATTTTCACCCTTCTATATGTGACATCAACGCCATGCCACTATTCCAAAGGTACATTTTTTTAAAACTATTTTCAGCAAGATAGCATTTTATTTTATTTTATACTAGGGCCCAGTGCTTCAACGTTGAATAGCCTCACTGGCCTCTTGATTGTTAGCTGCTACACAGACATGCACACCAGCTTCCGGTGCGCCGGTAAAAGTGGTCCGTGCGCTACAAATGATGGGCACCCTGGATGAAATGGATTAAATAGTTCCGGGCCTCTAAGGCAGGGGTTCTCAACGTTTTTGGCCGGGGACCCCCGAAAATGCTTTGGCAATGTCTCGGGACCCCCGCCCCGCCCCCTCCCGACCCCCAATATAAATTGACTGCTACAATAACCTTAAACCATTTTGAGCGGGAACCCCTTTTGGTGTTTTAAGCATTGTTATAATTTAGCTATTGAAAAATAGCAGATCTACAAGCTCATAGCGCGCCACCGAGTGGCGCGCTACGAGCTTGTAGGTCTGCTATTTTTGAAAAATCGTGAAAATAAAATTTAAAAAAAAAAATATATATTTTTTTTTTAAATAATTTGGGGACCCCCTAAAATAATTTGGCGACCCCCCGAGGGGTCGCGACCCACGGGTTGAGAACCCCTGCTCTAAGGTGTTATAGTGCTTCCACTTTATTGTATTGTGAGTGTTCTGTCACTTTAAGAGTTTGAGTGGTTGCCTTTAAGGGAATGACGCAATCTAGCACACTTCCTATTTCATAATGTGCTATGAAAGCGGTAGGTTGTGTTTATTTTGCTCTGCAGATTATTTTATTATTTTAATTTGCAATTGTGCATTATATTAATATATATGTACCCAGAGTTGTTTATAGGATACAGACTGTGTTTTCATTGTACTGCATCTGTTCTGTTTACAGACAATATTAATGTTGAACACACTGAAGAACAGAGCAGTGATTGCCACGTTGTCTGTTTTGTCAGAATAAATCCAGTCACTGCTGTCTGCTGAGATCCTGGTGATCCTGGTACGTCCAAGTTCACACAACACAACGCAAAGATCACGTCTGTTACACAAGCACCATAAGTGGAAAATAAATTGAAATGGATGGATTGATGCAATAACAAAAGGCAGAAGACAAAAAACATTCACACCCAAGACCCCTCATCACCCAAAGCACTCATCAGCAAAGCCACGGCCATCATCTGATCGCCAGACATGCTTCAGATGTGGAAAGTCCCCAGGTCATGCCAAAGCACAGGGTAACAGGTACCCACTACTCTACCTAGCTGTAAATAACAAACATAATTCATGTTTGTGATTATTTAAAAGGTATTATCATATTAATTTATCATTGTTAAGTTCACTCTGTATATCCACGGGCATAATAGCATGATGATGCCATTACAAAACATGGGCTACATGGAAGAAATGTGATTAATACAACGAAATTAACTGCTAGAAGGTCCTAAATTAACTTAATTAAGCAGTCACCGTCTCTGTGACATCTGTATTCTTTCTAAATTTTACAGAGTATAGAGATCGACTACTATGCAATCAAATAAATCTGTATACAAGATAATTTCAGATTTCAGAGATGGAGGGAAATACTAAATTAACTGTTAACTACATTTAATAAAATCATGGGGGCGAGTTGGTAAAGGGGCGAGCAGTCTCGTATTCAAAGCACAGTTCCCAGCCAGAGAGGTCACATGTCACACATGTGGAAAGAGAGGCCATTACAGTAAAGTATGTACTATCTACCAAAACAGTACATGTTGCAGAGACAGAATGTAATGATGACGCTCCCTTGTTCCTATAGGCTCAGTAGATGCAGGCTGTTTTGGCTGTAAGAAACCATAAAGTCACGTTTAAGATCGACACAGGAGCCGATGTCTCAGTTATCCCAGCCCAGATCTACTATGCCATTACAGAGAGCGACACACAGTTAGCCCAACCTGACAGGACCACTGTTTGGCCCAGGTCGCATGCCTCTATCTGTTTTAGGCAGATACAGAGAGTCACTATATGCAAAGGAGAGCAGGTGATACAGGTAGATGTTTATGTTGTCAATTACTTAAATGTAGCCTTGTTAAGCAGACCAGCAAGTGTTAAGCTTAAACTAGTCTACAGAGCAGACAGCATAGACAAGTCTGAAGTCTGAAGAGTCCTATACCCAGAATTGTGTCAGGGTTTAGGAATGATGCACAAATTGCACATTCCCTACACTATTTTTTTTTTATGATTTGTACTTTATTAAATTTCTTTTGTATATGAAACTGACAGACATAGACAAAACACAACAAAATAAATGCATAACAAAACAAACACATAACAAAACAAAACAAAACAATATAACAGAGATGCACAGAAATATCCCGCAGTCCACCCCAGCCCCAATTCCAGACATATTTCTTCAGTGTATTTTCTAAAGTTGCAGCCCGTTCAGAGCTCACTCAGAGCCAGAAACTAATCAGAGTCCTGATACGTGCATATGGTAAAAGCCCCATTTTAAGTCATAGTCGTCCATCCTATTGAGCAGCCTGTATGACAGTCGCTCGTAAGCGGCCAATAGTCCCATCGATGCATCCCAGAGGGATGGAGCAGGTGCAGATGGAGCCTTCCAGTCCTTGACCAACAGCCTCCTACCTGACATAATGGCCGTTTGTATCCATTCAGCTAAAGGAGGAGCAACATGCCTCAATGTGGCAGGATCCCCCAGAATGAACAGACTGGGTGAAAAAGGAATGTGTATGCCCGTTATTCTCTCCAGTCTTTCATGTATAGCAGTCCAATATTCCTGAATTTTGGGACAGCCCCAAAGCATGTGTAAAAGTGTACCGTCTCTATCCTGACACCTCCAGCATTCAGGACCATCAGTCAAGCCGACCCTAAACAATCTTGATGGTGTCCAATATATTCTATTTATAATTTTGAATTGAATCAACCTTGTACGTAGTTCTCTTGACATTTTCCTTCCATTCCTAAAGGCTCATACATAGTCTGGATTTTCGGTGGTTAGGTGACCACCGAACTACAACATGACGTCACGAGCCGCGGTGAAGAGCAAACCCCCGCCACCGCTCCAGCCCTTCTCTCTGTTTTTACTCACCACCGCTCAACGTTATTTCAGCTCCGGTGGTCAGGTCACCACCGGAGCGGTGGTCACCTCACCACCGAAAATCCAGACTATGAATAGGCCTTAAGAATTCTAACCCAATCACCATCTGATATTGTAAGTCCTAAATCCCTTTCCCATGGCAACTTGGATGTGAATTTACACTGGTCAGAGGCATCCAGGAACATGGCATAGTATGTAGAAGCCTCATGACCCAGTCCAAATATTTTAAAAATACTTTCCACTGTGTCAATTTTAGGGGGGGGTGATGTGAGAGAACCAAAGGTTTTTACCAATAGGTGTCTCAGTTGTAAGTACTGCCAGAAGTGATTGTGTGGTAGGCCAAATTCTGTTCTTAATTCTTCAAATGATTTCAAATTGTTTTCTTGGTATAGATCTCCCAAAATCTTTACACCCCGTTGATACCATGGGTCCCAGAGGAAGGGCTTTTTACCTATACAAAGTTTGGGATTTTGCCAGATGCCAGCTGACCAATGGAGAAGGGGATCGAACTTAAACATACGAGCTATTTTCCTCCAAACCCAGTGAATGTGAGACATAATCGGGTGTGATTTGCTAATTGAGTCCAGTTTAGTTGTGAGACATTCAATAGGCGCCAGAGGAGCACAAAGTGCGCTCTCAAGACTAAACCACGGCGGGGCCCTTTCCGGTGGAAGGGTCCATCGTACCATATGCCTCATGGTGAACGCATAGTGGTAGAGCAAGAGATTGGGTATACCCAGACCCCCCTTATCCACTGGCCTCTGCAGTTTTTTTAAGCTCATTCTTGGACGTTTGTTGTTCCATAAGAACTTATTACAAATTTGGTCAAATTGTTTGAAATAATGTAATGGAATCTTAACTGGGAGGGCCTGGAGCAGATAGTTGAGTCTCGGAGCACAGTTCATCTTAATAATGTTCGCCTTACCCCACATAGAAAGAAACAAAGAAGACCATCGTTCTACATCAGTCCGTATTTTGTCCAGGAGCGGTTCGAAGTTAGTTTTTACTAACTCGTCCAATTTAGAAGGGAAGATTATGCCTAAATATTTTAGGCCCTTTTTAGGCCATTCAAATGAGCCCGCCTGAAACAATGATTTAGGACAATATGAAGTGAGTGGTAGGGCCTCAGATTTTGACCAATTTATCTTATAGCCTGATATGGATGAGAACCTATCAATAGTTTTAAATAGAGACGGAAGGGAATGCTCAGGATCTGAGACAAATAAAAGTATGTCGTCCGCGTACAACATTAATTTGTGGCATTTATTGTCAATTGTAATGCCCGGAAACGCCTGATCTTTGCGAATTGCAGCTGCTAGGGGTTCGAGGGCAATGGCGAATAACAGAGGTGAGGCCGGATCTCCCTGCCTAGTCCCCCTTCCCAGTTGGAACGGAGATGATATAATGCCATTGGTCAATACTGATGCAATAGGACGAGTGTAAATGAGTTTAATCCAATCAATGAATTTCCTACTAAAACCAAAACATTCCAGGGTGGAGAACAAGTATTGCCACTCCACCCTATCAAATGCCTTTTCGGCATCAAGAGAAATGGCCGCCAAGGGGGAGGAGTCAGGTGAGTCGTCCTGAGTAGCCCACATAATGTCAACCAGTCGTCTAATATTATCCGACGAGGAGCGTGAGTGTATAAAGCCCACCTGGTCTGAGTGAATCAGCGACGTTATGACTTTATCTAGCCGGTTCGCTAATATTTTAGAGAAAATTTTACTGTCGCATGAGGTCAGACTAATTGGCCTGTAATTCTTACATTCCAAGGGGTCCCGCCCTTCCTTAGGAATAAGTGTGATGACCGCTTCAGTCAGAGAAGGGGGAAGACTACCCGTTTTGAAAGCCTCGTTATATGTTTCTAAAAGTAATGGTGCTAGCTCCTCTGCGTAGGCCTTATAAAACTCTGCAGTGTAACCGTCTAACCCTGGGGCCTTACTTGTGGGTAAAAGTGCTATAACATCTGTTATTTCTCTCACAGTGATGGGTAAATCAAGGCGCTTAACCTGGTCCAAAGAGAGTTTTGGTAAATCAAGGTCAGCCAAAAAAGAAATAATTTCTCCCTGTTCTGCTACCGATTCAGAAGTATAGAGATGGTTATAAAAGCCTCGAAACGCAGAATTAATCCCCTTAGGGTCAGACACAAGGCACCCCTCGCCGTCTCTAATAGCGGGAATCGCACTCATTGCCTCCCTTTGTTTAATATATCTAGCAAGTAATCTCCCAGCCTTATCCCCTTCCTCAAAATATTTCTGCCTAGCCCGGAATAGAGCAAATTCTGCTTTCCGTGTAACGATTAGATTAAAATCATATTTCAGTTTAGTCAAAGTCTTCAAATTCTCAGAAGATGTATGAATTTTGAATTTCTCTTCAGCGATTCCAATTTTGTTTTCGAGCTCCTGTAGCTTCGCAGCATTTTCTTTTTTTTTAAAAGACGCATGTTGAATTATATGACCCCTCAAAAAAGCTTTCAGGGCCTCCCAAGCAATCCCTGCCGATGGTGCTGTTGGTAGGTTGGTTTCAATATACAGAGTTATTTGTGCTCTTAACGACTCTTTAAAGGTCTCATCCATTAGCAGGCTAGAATTGAGTCTCCACCTGGTTGATCTTTCAGGTTTGCGAATTGATGTTATTTTTAAGTAAATTGGACTGTGGTCTGAGATGATTCTGTTGCCAATTTCCGTTGAGAGTACAGATGATACTAATGATTGTGATACAAAGAAGTAATCAATTCTACTAAATGAGCCATGGCGGGGGCTAAAATAAGTGTAGTCTCGTGCTGTTGGGTTCTGTATACGCCAAACATCTATCAGGCCCATCTCCTTGGTCATGTCCTTTAATGCAACCTGTGCCCTGGATGAACGGACCAATGCAGAACTACGATCTAGAACACTATCCATAACTTCATTAATATCCGAACCCAGCAAGATAGGATAATCCCCCATTTCACCTAACATCCTCTCAAGGACACCAAAGAATGAAGGATCATCGACATTCGGAGCATAGACATTTGCTAGAATTACATTATTACCCTGAATCTGACAAAGCATCAACAAAATTCTCCCATCCTCATCCTTACTTTCTTTAAGGCATTTAAATTGCAGGTATTTACTAATTAAAGTCACCACCCCTCTGCTATTACTACTACCACAGGCAGCCCCCAGAAAACCCACCCAATCTTTACAGAGTTTCTTAGCTTCCTGTAACAACAGGTGAGTCTCCTGCATAAATACAATGTCACATTTTTTTGATTTAATGAAGGTCAATACTTTCTTCCTTTTAACAACATCGTTGAGACCCCTGACATTCCAGCCCATGAGCTTCAGCCCCGTTGAGCTACTACCTGTAATGGTATCTGTCGTATAGAGCCAAGGCCAGACTGCAGCTTCTTATCCTGTGCTTAAACATACTATAAAAGACACGAAAAACAAACAACAAACAACAAAAACAAACAAAACCCTGTCTGAAAAACCAGACGGTCCCCAAACCCTTAGCTTGGTCCGTGACTCTCTAACTAACAGCTGCTGGGAACAAAACCCCCCCCCTACACCCTCCCCACCCTCCGCTATCTTAGACCTAACAGACTGGGAAGAGGACAAAAATACCCACAACCCGTCATGAAATATACATTTATAGTAAAGAACTTTTGTTTTGGAAAATGATCATAAACTCCCTAAAGTAGAATTGTTTCAGTCAGACATGGGGGGTTTGTAAATATTAAACAGGAGAAAAAGAGAAAGTAAATGAAAAATCCCAGTAAAAACCAGAGTAGAAACACTTTTGAGGCCCTAACTGCCCCCTTATTACAATTTGGGATTCACATTCCCCCATTCAGTAAAAATAAAATAAATAAAATAAACAACACTAGCATTCAATCCCATCTTATTATCAAAGAACACACCTTAGCCCACAAATAAACCTGTGTACACACCCCCTTCCATACAATCACACGCACACACCCATAATTGATTAAGCCTTCTCTTTGCAGACATGTACATACACTCTTCCCCCACATGGCGGCGCCTCCGTCCAGTCGAACGATAGCCTCGCCACTGTGTCACTCAGTAGTGTCCCACCCCGCAATGAGCATGAATCCGCGCAACACACACACACACACACACACACACACACACACACACACACACACACACACACACACACACACACACACACACACACACACACACACACACACACACACGAATGGAGCATGACATCAGGCCTACCTAATGATATCCTCGTATTAACCCGAGAAATAAAAACATCCGTTCCAAACTGCGGTAACCCCATCCGCAGCCATTACCGTAATTACCATACTAAATGCGCCACGAAATTCCGGCGGCGGATCACATTACTGTGAGTGTTGGATTCATTTGGATAGTATTACCGCAGTCATCCCAAAGCGATACCAAGACAAATCAATGCAATTGAACATTTTCGTAAGCAAAGTTCAGTAGTCCCATTGCTTCGTATTTCCTATGTAAACCAATATATAACTCAACAGTAACCTAGTTACCTTAGTGGTACAAATAAAAACAAAAAGGGACAAATTAAGGCATTAACATGTCTAAGCAGATATAACTAAACTCCGGCTCACACTGCCGTGGCAGGGTAGCCAGAGATTACCCCAGAGAACGAATGAACTCCATGGCTTCTTCGGAATCCTCGTAGCGGCGGGTCCCCTGTGGTGCACGGATGGCGAGGACCGCGGGATATTCCAAAGAGAACCGTATTTGTTTCTCGTGTAGGCATTTCTTGCATTCCTTGAATTTCAAGCGCTTTTCGTTGACCAGCTTGGAATAATCTGCGAACACCATTATTGGGTGGTCATTCCAGGAGACCTTGCCCAGCTTGCGCGCAGCGTCGGCGACCAGGGTCCGATCCTGGAACCTCAGGAACCTGGCGATGATAGTCCTCCCAGCCGCGGGTCTGCCGTCTCCAGCTCCATCTCCACCTCTCTTCCCATTTCCATCACAAAAATTATCCTTCACGTGGGCACCAACGACCGTTCTTCAGAACAAACACGAATCCATTATTCCCATCTTTTCAACCTCCTTGTCAACAGTGGAAAGTCGGTGTATATTTCAGGTCCATTGCCTACGCTTAGTAGCCGCGGCGATGTCCGCTACAGTCGGCTGCTGGCGCTGCATCACTGGCTCCAATTTGCATGTCACGTTCATAACATCCACTTCATCCACAATTTCTATCTATTTTGGGAGCGTCCGTCTTTTTATGCCGCCGATGGCCTCCACCTAAGCAAGCTGGGATGCAAAATGCTTGACCAAAATATACGTGACTCTATGGCTCCACAGACGCTGCCAAAAGATTTCACACACGTGTTACCTGATCAATGACTACTAGTATTGTTTACTACAGCTGACTCGGGCCATGCTCCTGTGTGCAAGCTCCGCCCCCAAGCCGCGTCAGACACCTCACACAGCCACCAAACCAGTTCACATAGTCACCACAGCCCCACCTTGTGGTCAGGAGGACTTCCACCTCCCTTTGCGCCTAGATCTCTGCCTGTCAACCACTTAGCCCTAGACGCCCCTCCAAACCCCATCAAAACAATAATAAGACATAGACAGCAACAGTTATCAGCCCCTGGCATCCACTCAAACCGTGGCACTGTCCATTCCAACCTCCGCATGCTGAAACGTGGGACCTCACCACCAGATGTCACTGCACCTCTCACTATGTGCCTGTTAAATGTTAGATCTCTCACAAACAAGTCTTTCATTTGCAGAGATCTTATTATGTCCTCAAATACAGATATATTTATGATTACAGAGTCATGGCTGGGTCCAGGCGATTCTCCAACTCTCAAAGAGACCTGCCCACCCGAGTTTTCATATTTTAACCACCCTAGATTGGGCCATGCCGGTGGTCTAGCAATAGTGTACAGAAACATCATTAAATGCTCCCCTGTCGACTTTGGCAGCTATTCCACTTTCGAATTATTTTGTTTTATTATTAATGGTAAGACCCCTATTTTATGTGCCTTAATCTATAGGCCACCAAAACGCGTGGCCGGGTTCCTAGAGGAATTCTCTGAGCTTTTATCAATTATTATGGCCCAGCCGTACAGTGTTATCCTGACGGGCGACTACAATATTCACGTCTGCTGTCCTTCCTCCACGTTTGTTACCGACTTTATTAATATTTATGAATCCTTTAACCTGATACAGCACGTAAATGGTCCCACCCACAAATTGGGACACACCCTTGACCTTGTGCTCACTCATGGCGTCTCCCTGGTTAACTTAAATATTCTAGATTTTCCTCCCTCAGACCACAAAGCTGTATTTTTCCACACCATGCTGCCTCCTCCTGCTCCTCCGCCACGTATATCCTCCCGATCCCGGACTTTCAACTCCAATTCCAGTCATCTCTTTCATCAGGCCTTTTCAGCTACCACAGCCAATACCACCATGCACCCACCACTGTCAGTTGATATTTTAGTTGATGATTTTAACAGCACCTGCTCACATATCCTCGACTCTATTGCACCTTTTAAAATCAAATACGCCAAGCAAAAATCCATGCTCTGGCAAAATGATCAGACCAGAGACATCAAAAGGAAATGCAGAAAGGCTGAAAGAAAATGGAAGAAAAATAGACTCACCTCAACCCATGACCATCTCAGGGAATTGATGGCCAGTTATCAATCTGCAGTAAAGGATGCCAGAAACAGCTATTTTTCCAATCTCATCACCTCTCACTCCCACAATTCCAGAATTCTGTTTAATGCAATCAACTCTGTAATCAGCCCACTGCCCAGTCAGCCTCTGGAGGCCTCCTCAGAAAGGTGTGAGGAGTTCCTCCTTCACTTCATCAATAAGGTTGAAGGAATAAGACAGAATCTTCCCCCAGTTCCTAGAGCCCCTGATAACTGTCCACCACTACCGTCCCGCCTCACCTCATTTCAACAAATTTCACTAGCAACACTCCAACAGACAATATCACAAATGAAATCTTCCTCATGCCCATTAGACATCATCCCCACCACATTTCTGAAAGAGGTCCTCGAAACCATTGGCCCTGATATTTTATCAATTCTAAACTGTTCCCTGGCCACAGGCGTTTTCCCAAGTAGCCTTAAACACGCCCTGGTGCAGCCCCTACTGAAAAAACCTTCCTTGGACCCCCTCATCTTAAACCATTTTAGACCTATTTCAAAACTCTCTTTTTTATCTAAAGTTTTAGAGAAAGTGGTTTCTAACCAATTGATTTCTTTTATGAATTTTAACAGTACGTTTGAAAAATTCCAATCTGGTTTCCGCACCCTCCATAGCACTGAGACTACTCTTTTAAAGGTCACAAATGACCTACTCCTTGCGGCTGACTCTGGGGACTGCTCAGTTTTATTTTTGTTGGATCTCAGCTCCGCTTTCGATACGGTTGATCACCACATTTTAATAGAGAGACTGGAGCACTGGGTTGGGATTAATGATCTGGCACTCTCCTGGTTGAGCTCCTACCTTAGGGGTAGGAGTTTGTCTGTCACTATTGGAGAGGCCTCCTCCTCTCGGGCCCCCTTTACCTGCGGAGTCCCACAGGGTTCAATCCTAGGGCCACTCCTTTTCAGTATTTATATGCTCCCCATTGGCAACATCATTCGCACCCATAATATAAACTTTCACTGCTACGCGGACGACACCCAACTATACTTCCCATTAAAACCCGGCTCCGGCAACATGTCACCTCTTTTGGCCTGTCTCTCTGACATCAAAGCCTGGATGACACAGAATTTCCTTCAACTAAACCAATCCAAAACAGAGATAATTTTATTCGGCCCCCCTACTTCAACTCTCCTATTACACTCACAACTTGGTTCCCTTTCCTCAAATGTTACACCTGCAGCCCGCAATCTCGGTGTGTTTTTTGACTCAGACTTAACTTTTAATAAACAGGTAACAACAGTCGTACAATCATGCTACTTCCAACTAAGAAATATCGCAAAAATCAAGCCTTTCCTGTCACCTCCGGACCTCGAGATAGTCATACATGCCCTCATTTCATCACGCCTCGACTACTGCAATTCCCTCTACTCCGGCCTTATTAAGAAAACCACATCCCGCCTACAGTTAATCCAAAATTCTGCTGCCCGACTGCTTACCAACACTAAGAAACGAGACCATATCACACCAGTACTTGCCACTCTGCACTGGCTGCCTGTGAGCGCCAGATGCGATTTCAAAATTCTACTCCTTACATATAAAGCCCTAAATGGGCTGGCCCCTACCTACATCTTCGAAATGCTGTCCCCACCTAGATCGGAACGCATCCTCAGATCATCGGAGAGGGCCCTACTTGAGGTCCCTAGGACGAACCTAGTCACCAGAGGTGATCGGGCTTTTGCCGCCCGGGCGCCCAAATTGTGGAATGCTCTACCGGTGCATGTAAGGCTAGCACCATCTGTGCCTGTGTTCAAGTCACTTTTAAAGACTCACCTGTACAAAGAATGTTTTTTACCCTTTCTATAGGAGACTGTACATTTTTAAACTGTTGATATTTTTGTCTTTTTTCCCATTGTGTTTCTCGCTTTTAAACTTGTACCTTGTACTGTACAGCACTTTGGAGCATTGCTCTGAAAGGTGCTATATAAATAAAGTTCATTATCATTATCATTATCTCCATTACGCACGGGCCCCATCCTGTGCGCTCGTTGGAATTCCAAGGGCACGGGGAAGCCAACTTTCAGGATAGTTGGAAGGACATCACACAGGAACTTAATGGCATCTCCACGTTCACAGTTCGGTGGGAACCCGACAAAACGTAGGTTCAATCTTCTCTCTCTATTTTCCAAGCTGTCGAGTTTCAACTGAAGGGCTTCTACTTCAGCCGCCGCAGCCCTGGGCATAGCGTGCATTTCGTCAACCGCTGTCTCCAAAGAATCAACGCGGCTCTCCACCTGTGTTATGCGGTTGGCGATGTCTGCTAGTTTGCTATCAGTAGCTCTTGTCGTCACTCCAATAGCCTCCAGCTTCTTGTCGTGGGCGTCTGACTTTGCCAGAATTAGTGCTGTAAGTTTAGCAAACTCCTTGCCCACTTCACCAGACACCGGCGTTGTATCTCTGCTGTAGTGGTCTTCTCTGGGCGGTGTAGGTGAAGGCGACCAGACCCACTCTGATTAGTAGCGTTAGCATTGGTGCTAGCCGGCAAACTCGCACCACCACGTGTGCCGGTGGAGCTTGTTTTAGACACTTTTGGAGAGGAGTTTATTTTATTTTTCGGCATCACTACTCCTTAATATTCACTTTCTGCCAAAAAGGTCTGCTCAGTTTAAGTTCTTTACTATAGAATTAAGCGGATAGTGATCTGGTGCAAGACGAGCTCCTTCTTACGCAGCCATCTTGTTCAGGTACATCACGTGACTCACATTCCCTACACTATTAAGAATCCCTACACTATTAAGCTCAGGCCAGATGCCAAATTGTTACATAAATTTAAGATAAGGGAAGGATCGAAGACCAATTGTTGCATATAAAATGCAGAAGGGACAATTAATGATTTACTAATGATAAAAAGGACTGTATAATACTGTATTACTGAGCTGCAACAGAGCTGAAACTATAAAACTGTAAAAATACTTTTCTAAAGTAATCAGAGTACAAATAAATACTCTGCACCACAAATCTAGGCAGAGAGCCTCTAACAATTGGCAAAAATGGTTATTAAACCATTTAGATGATAAAATTAAGAATTAGCTTTAACAGGAATACTTTTAAGAGAAAGATCAATATCCAAATGTTACCTTAAGCAGGAAATACTCTTTTAGAAAAATACCTTTAAATACCCAATAGGAAAAATGAGTCCACCAGAAAGAATGATTGTCCAGTCAGAGCATATGGTTTTGTCGATTCATTTTCAGTTCGGAGAGAGCACAGAACAGATCCCACATACAGCCAAATTACAAAATGTCTCTCCCCCGTGCCACAAAATGGACACGGTATATATGTCATTTTAATCAAGATTTGAGAAGGCACAGAGAGCAACGTGTCAAATAACCAAAGGATGATTCACTGTCACTTCCTATCTAAACCAGGAAGCATAATGTATGGGATATGTAGTTAATCATGTAAATGTAGTTCATAATTCAAGTTAATGCCAAACCAGCTAACGTAACTAGGAGACAACTTGTCTGCTCTGGCAAAGCACCAAGGCCGAATAACAGGGTGTTTTCCACAGAAAGGCAGACACTCTGGAAACAACAATTCTTTATCTTACTCGCTGACTGGGGGAGAGTGAGATGTAATACTATCTGTTTTACTGGGGCAGAAATGAGATGTAACTTAGTGGGATACAGGGCATGAAAAATACATGGTCATTGGGAACATGTAAACTTCCATCCACAAAATAACAGATCTACAATAATCCAAAATTATCCATCAGCCATTCCCTATTCCCTGGCCACACCAAGACGAGTCCCCATCCGTTTACTAGGCAAAGTAAAAGAGGAGCTAAAAAAAATGGACATCGGAGTCATATCCAGAGTGGAAGAGCCAACTGACTGGTGTTCGGGCATGGTTCCAGTGACGACAAAGAACGGCTCAGTACGCATCTGTGTTGACCTCACGAAGTGGTTTGCAGAGACTCGGATGCTTGAATTGAATCTTCATCTTCAATCTTGGTTCGACAATATTGAGAACAAGTCTGACGTCCACCCCCGTCTTGTGCTGCGCCTGTCAAGAGGGTGATGGTCTTGCCAGTGAGTGCCATAGACTGAAGTTCAGCCAAGAGAATGTCCAAGCAAAGATCCAAGACAAGGAAGGCATTCCCCCTTGACCAGCAGAGACTGATCTTTGCTGGCAAAGCAACTGCTAAGTCCTAAGATGTCATCAATATGATGTCATAGTCTGGCCCATGGATTCCATATTTGGGCATGGGTAACATGGCCACGAAAGGGATACATAAGGGATCAAACAGGTCCAAATCTCTGTTGTTTGGCAACCGTTGTGTGTGTTATACAGTGTCATGATGACACATGTAATTACTCTTCTTAAGTAGCAGTAGCGACTAACAGTAGCAATGTCAGATAAACAACCCAGAGATTAGTAACAGCAAACAGTATTCGAACAGCCTGCAGTGACATCCTATATGACAATTTGTTATGCTGCTACCTTGAAGACAACGGCTATTCGATATTCAAGAATTCAAACCGTATCCGTCCGTCGCAATAGTGTGTCACCTCGAACAAAGACGACATCTATTCAAGATAATTAAATAAATAAAAATAACTATTTGTCCATCACACACGGTGGTAGAAAATTGTCTATCGTTTTGAAACGTATACAAAACACTCGGGCGGCGGCAATGGCGGATTTGAACCTCGAGGCGAAGCTGAGGACGCAGCTGAGAGAGGAGAAGGTCCAGCTGTGGAGCTCTCCTTTCACCCAAGAGGACACCCAGCAGCCTGGACTCCAGCACATGCAGGAGCTGGCGGAGCGCTATGCGTCCCTGCTGTCTGTGGACGCGCTGGAGGCCGGACACGCTCTGGAGAGCATCAGAGCGCAGGCGGTGCAGAGAGGGAGAGGAAACCAGACGTACAAAGAGACCAGCGTCGCCACGCTGGAACTGCTGATTCCCAAAGAGTTCAGGAAGGAAGGGAAAAAGAAACATTACCTGGAGACCAAGCTGAACGTCTGGGCGCAGGACGTCATGGACAAGATTGCGGAGGAGTACGGCATGAAGGACCTCAGGTTGATTCTGAACGGGAAGACGCTGTCGGCGGACCTGCCTCTGGATTTACAGAAGGTAGGGAACAACAGTAAGATTATGGTGCTCAAGGTGAGCGAGGACGACAGGAAACAGCAGGTCTCGGACGAGGAGACGAAGAAGAAACAGAAACATGACCTCGAGAGAACGAGCAAAGGGTTCCAGCTCCTGTCGGAGCTTCCCGACGATCCGCACCGCATGCCGTTCGTGGAGCTTGCCGACCAGAGGGGAAACCCTCTGAAGATCCCTCACGACGAACAGAAGGCACTGATCCTGGCCCTCGGTCTTCACGAGAAGGGTCGCACTCTGATGAAGACGAGGAAGTTCGACGACGCTCTTTGCCACCTGCTTCACGCCGACGAGCAGTTTAGCCAGTGTGGCTCGGCCCTGTTGAACCAAGTGGACAACTATGCGGTGCTGCAGTTGGACATTGTCTGGTGCTACCGCGCTCTGGAGGCGTGGTCCTGTCTGGAGGACGGCAAGAGGCGCCTGGAGAAGGCAGAGACTTGTTTCACGCGGTGTTACGGGAAACAGCAGGACCGGCTGTTGTCGATCAAGGGGAGCAAAGAGAAAGAGGAGGTGCTGTTCCTACGACTGTACCTCCTCCAGAGTCTGCTGTCGTACATCGAGGGGAACGACGCGCTCGCCAGACGGAAGCTAGAGCAGGTGGAGTCGTCGTACAGCCGTCTCACCGTGGACGACGAGAAGATGAACCAGCTGATGATCATGGGTTTCAGCGAGAGAGAGAGCAGGCTTGCCCTTAGAGCCTGTCAGGGAGACACGGACCAGGCCGTCGTGCTGATTACGACCAGGAGACAGGAGAATCAGGAGAAGAGGGACAAAGAGAGAGAGCGGGACAGAGCCATAGAGGAAGGGATAGCAAATCTGAGAGCAATGGGTTTCTCCAGGAGAGACGCATCAAGGGCTCTTCACGAGACAAACGGAGAGGTAAATACCGCATACAATATCCTCTTCGACTCTTCTGCTCCGACCAGGCAGCGGATGAGTCGACCAGGAGGAGAGCCACAGCCTGCCACTGGCACCGAGGAGAAGCTGGAAGTGTTGTCACATTTGGGTTTTCAGCGGGCGGGCTGTGAGGCGGCGCTGAAATACGCCGAGGGTAACCAGCGGTCAGCGGCGATGCTGTTGCTGTCGGCTCTGAGGATAACAAATGGAGACTTCCAGGCCGCGACTCAGCTGTTGGAAGAGCACGAGGGCCATCTGCCCGAGTCTCCGGACTCCGAGGCCACCGACTCGCCGTCGCTGACCGAGGACGACGCATTCGAGATGGTTACCGAGGCCATGGACGCCATTCCTCGCCACGAGGAGGAATATCTGGACGTCAGCTTAGAGGAGGAGAAAGAACTCATCAACACCATCAACACATACCTGAACACTAAGTGCAATAAGGTTTGATACAATACGGCCCTGTGCTTTGCACCAGGCCAAAGGCCAGGGTAACGCCTCCAGAATTGGTCGGCCAGGACCTGTCAACTAAGTAGGCCTAGGGTTTAAGTGTTTAAACGTTTTCTTTTTTCCCCCCCTTCTCTTTTTTCTGTCTTAATTTGTCTACATCAGTGGAGTTACAGACCTGTAAGGGTATATTTGGAACCCCCTCAAGGGACCCTGGGAGTCCCTGGACCCCACTTTGAGGACGACTGGTTTACAGGACTTGCAAATATTTAACATGACATGACTAAAATTACTCGAGATGTTATGGATGTTATGGCCTGACTGAAATGGCCTGTCAAGACACTCACTCGCCGCAAGACCATCACGCTAGAAGTTGAGCCAAGGGAATGTCAAAGCAAAGATCCAAGACAAGGAATTCAGGCATTCCCCCTGACCAGCCGTAACTGTGATGTCACCGGCTGCCAACATAAAAGAAAGTTTGATCTTTTCTCACCTCTTGTGAACGCTGTTTGACTTAATTTAAGAGAAACCAGAGATAATACGATAGACAGATACTGATAGTTCATCTGTGGGATATCTTACAGCTGTATACAGTAACATCTCGGATTGTGCAAACATGCAGATTTTTGTGAAGGCCCTTGTGAAGACCCTTGTGATTTTTATGAAGACCATCACCCTGGAGGTCGAACCATGTGATAACATTGAGAATGTTAAGGCCAAGATCCAGAACAAGGAAGGCATCCCGGCATCCGAGCAAAGGCTCATCTTTGCTGGCAAGGACCTGGAAGACGGTCGCACCCTTTCTGACTACAACATCCAGAAGGAATCCACACTTCACCTCGTGCTACGTCTGAGGGGAGGGATGCAGATCTTTGTCAAAACCCTCACTGGTACCTTGGAGGTTGAACCAAGTGATAACATTGAGAACGTCAAGGCCAAAATCCAGGACAAGGATTTGACCAGCAAAGGCTGATCTTTGCTGGCAAGCAACTGGAAGATGGCCGCACTCTGTCTGACTACAACATCCAGAAGGAATCCACACTTCACCTCGTGCTACGTCTGAGGGGAGGGATGCAGATCTTCGTCAAGACCCTTACTGGCAAGACTATCACCTTGGAGGTTGAACCAAGTGATAACATTGCAAACGTCAAGGCGAAGATCCAGGACAAGGAAGGCATTCCCCCTGACCAGCAGAGACTGCTCTTTGCTGGCAAGCAACTGGAAGATTGACGCCTTTTTACATCAATACACTGAATATAAATGACATCCTAAAAACAATAGTAGTAGTACTAGTAAATTATCATTAGCACAGGGTTCATATACGCAAGTATGGAAACGTATGGAATTTCATGTCCTACTTTTCCAGGTCTGGAAAAGTATGGAAAAATGTCAAATAATGTATGGAAAAAGAATATGTTTCCAGACTATTACTGCTATTCTGTTTTCCATGGCAGGGGACTCCACCCCTAACCTGACTTCGCCAGATGGGGCAGCAGAGAGTACACTGGGTTCTCTGCTGCCCCATCTGGTGGAGTCAGGTTACTCCGCCCCTGCCTGGTCAGTGATTCCAGCTTGTGCTTGTCGCCTTGAGGCCTATTCATACTCCAGTTTTAAGTGATAAGGTGACCACCGAAACGGTGGTTAGTAAAAAAAAAAAATCACACCCGTGTGAACTGAGTGGTGCAGTGACGTCACACACTAACCATAGCAACCATGCTCACCCCTACGTGGCCCCACGTACAGGTACACAGGTACATACATACAAAGCTGGTTATTGGAGTGGTTTGCACCACTCAAAAAATGGAGATGTGAGTGGTGAGTCGCTCACCACCGCAGCGTGACGTAGTTTCCGGTTGTCACCTTATCACCTAATACTCGTGTATGAATGGGCCTTTTTAGGTGACTGGGGGTGTCCTCCCATTCAGGACACCCCCAATGGGTCACCTGATGGGACGAGTCTCCCCCGACCTACCCTGGAGGTATTGGGAGTATAGGGCAGAGCTGCCCTGGGAGTACGGACACCCCAGGCAACCTAAGGCTATAGCACAAACCGGAATCACCACCGACCGGGCTATGGGGACATATGGGGCCTCCCCTCGCGTCCCCTGCCCGGGGAAGAGTGCCATATCTGGCGGCCAGGGGGACGAGCCCTGGAAGTCCCTCTGACACTGAACCGTCCACTTTTCATCTCTCTGACACCTCCGTTTTTCGGCCGCAGCTTGCCCGGGGAGCGACCCACCCACAGGCCCGAAATTATTAGTATGGGAAAAAGAAAGAAATTCCAAATGTGTAGGAGCCCTGTTAGCAGTAGCAGCATTAGTAATTAAGGACCACAAAAAAACTAAAGCAGGGCTATTGTTGATACGTGTCAGCCTAAAAACAATAAAATAAAATAAAATAAACAATACAAAATCAATGGTCCATCTCCTCTCCTCTTGCTGTGACCTTGCTGTGGTGGAGAGGATTCAGTGTTCCTGGGTCCTGTGCCGGCGGGGGTTCAAACTCTTGACACGTTCAACCGTACCGGTTTGTTCCCAGTGAGGGTCCAGACAAACAACAGCAGAGTCGCTCTTCTTGTGGAATTAGTGAGGTGTTTCACTGTGGAAAATCATTGTCTTATTAACATGTGCGTTACTGTAATGCACACATTATCCAAACATTATCTAAACATATTTAGATACGGGTTTATCTAAGTATAGGTTTTATCTACATATAGATAGAATATCTGAATATAGAGAAAACCACAACTCCTAAATATAGATAAAACATTTTCTAAATCCATATTTTGGAGTACGCTCACGTCATCAAAAGTACTCCGATCTCCATTTTTTGATAAAGACAAAAAGTGCCCCGGTCGGGCTTGGCTTTTGGGAACCAAGGGTGTGGCTGTGATACTGGACGAGTACAGCTTGGTATGGACGACTCGGTTAAACAAATACAAACAGGCGAATGAGAAAACAAAGTTGTATTAAACAAGAAGAGAGCAGGAGCATATTATGGAAGATGAAAGTTTGCATTTGTTATTAGTGGAGTACATCATGTCATGTCGTGATGTGAGATTTGAAAACAAAAAGGAAAAACAAAAAAAACAATTACAGTATGATATTTTTCTGAATGTGTGTGATGAGGATTTGGTCTAGCTACGATGTCGCAGTCTTGCAGACAATATGAATAGAAAACTGATGATGTATGTATGCTGTGGTTTGTTCATGACACAGGAAGTAGGAAGTAGATTATGGAAGAAGTTTCAGAGAACCTGCGAAACAAACAAACCCTGCCTCTATCTCTTTCCGGTAAATACAATAGACATACGCAACCAAGTGCACCTATGAAACCAACTGATAATATGGTCCTGCAGGCATAATAATATGCATGCTAACCACCGTCGACCACCAAGAGCACAGTTCTATTTTGGACCGTCGACACTCGCACAGACCATGAGAGAGAACGAGAAAAGAGAGAATGGTCTTAATTGTCATGAAAAAAAAGGTTTGTAAGGTTTTCATTGCACGCTGCACATCTCAACCCTGCTTTCCATCCTGTTTGTAAGGTCCCCTGCCACCACGAAACCTTACAGTGGCTGAAGACAAAGGGCTCCATTTTCGTCACCGCTAAACCCCTTATCCCTAAACTTCTATTTTGAAAAACATTTTTGAATAGTTCAACTAGCCAATCTACATTGACACGTTGTGAGCTTGTAGACTGGCCATTGTAACTATTAAAAAAGGCAAAGAAGTTTAGGGATACGGGGTTTAGCGGTGACGAAAATGGAGCTCTAAAGATCCTTTAGGTCCAGCTGTCATTTTGTAGTCATTTAAAGACTGACGGCACTCTTAACTATTTAATTCAAGCCTATATTTATCTGACTGGAGACCTACAGGGCTCCATACTTGCTCCCCTACCTTTCCCCTCTACACCAAACCTCTTCACCAAAACATAACTGATCTACAAGCTCACAATGTGACATAATGCAACACGTTGTGAGCTTGTAGATCAGCAATTTTTGTGTGTGAAAGTTTGCCTATTTATGCCAAACGTTCACCTATCGTCACACTTGCCCAGAATAGGCATGTATGCTTGGGTTCATGTGGTTAACCCATTTTGGGCGGGAACCCCTTTTGGTGTTAGCATTATGTTATGCTTTAACTATTCAAAAATAGCAGATCTACAAGCTCATAGCGCGCCACCGAGTGGCGCGCTATGAGCTTGTAGGTCTGCTATTTTTGAAAAATCGAAGAACCACTGACATAGAAACATAGCTTTTTCAGAAAACTGTCAGGATGTAGAAGACATTTTTAGAATCTGATCTCAGGTCAAAATGGGTTTTAAAACAGAATAATGCTGCGGTGTTGTCGCCAACGAGCACACGGGGGGAAAATGAAGGGAACACACTTTAATAGCAACACGCAGTCACAGGCAATGAAATGACTTTCAGAGCGTCTATTTGTGCTTACTGTGGGTTAGTCCGGCACAAGTGTGTTTTTCACGAGCGCACCCATGACCACACACACATCATGTCCACAAAGGCAACAAAAAAAATCACACCTGTGTGAACTGAGTGGTGCAATCCCCCCCCCCCCCCCCCCCCTCTCTCTGTCTCTCATTAGCAGGCAACAGTGCAGCACTATCTCTCTCTCTCTCTGTTTCTGGCACAACAGCGCCACTGTTGCCCCTACTGGTACTCATAGTCACACACATAGTCACATAGTCACATAGGGTTAACACGGACATTGCTGTTCCTTGGAGTGGTTGCACCACTCAAAAAAAAAAGTCCAGACCATATTCACACAGCAGCCGTGTTGAAACCTCAACGAGTTCGTGTCCTCTCCCCCCCCCCGAGTATGACGTAACACCCGGGGGCAAAATGGCCACTACCGTGTGAGCAGCAGGGTCATTAGTACCGGTCATTCCCCCGGCTTACTGGGCTTGGCCAGGTTGGCCCTGACGCGCGCTTGGTCCACGGAATCCAGGAGGTTCTTGGAGTCCAGGGCGAGGCTGTGGGCGGCCGCCAGCATCTGCCTTTGGCACTCGTCCCTCAGGGAGGTCACAGAGTTCTGCTGGGCCAGTCGCATCTTGCTGATCAGCTCCGACAGGTCCTTGTTCAGCAGCCGCTGAGTTCCCTCGATCTAGAGAGAGAGAGAGAGAGAGAGAGAGAGAGAGAGAGAACAGGGAAGCATTACTGATTGGCTTCTTTCCTCTGGGTTTGTTTTTGCTAAGATGGAATGTGTTTTGAGGAGACCCTGGGTGGGTGGGTGGACACGGCAGGTTGGTTAGACAGGTACTGTACACTACTGGTTCAACTACGACTACTGTTTTATATGTGCTGGTTTGCTACATTTGGTTTCTATTCATTATTATTTATAACATTTTCAAAAAACATTCCCAGGGCGCCTGCTGGCCTAGTGGTCTAGGCGCATCATGCCACATATAGGCTTTGGCCTGACAGCGTTGCGTGTTCGAGTCCCGTTCATGACAACCTTTGCTGCATTTCTCTCCCCTTCTCTCTCTCTCCCTCTTTCCTGTCAATCTTCACTTGAAACTTTCAATAAAGGCAGAAAAGCAACAAAAAAAAGAAATCTAAAAAAAAAAGGAAAAGAACATTCCCAAAAATGAAAAACCTTTTCAGTAAAATGTCATGAAGAAATGAAAGAAAAATGTAAAAAATTCCATAAATTAGAACAAATATTTAAGAAGTAGTGAAAATAGCCGAATTACAAGCTCACAACGCAGCGCGACGCGTTGTGAGCTTACATATCTGCTATTTTCACTGGTTTCGGGTCCCGGGGAGACATCAAATTTCTCTTTTGGGTCACTCACGGACTAAAACGTTTGGGAACCGCTGCTGCACACTACTGTATATGAAGCAAGATGCTGGAGAAAAACAGAAAACAACGTATTGTCCCCCTTTTTGTAATGCCCATCCACCCCCAGATCTTTTAAGGTCCCCCTTTTGACCAACACAAGAGAGCTTCTGAGCCTAATTCACCACAGTGTCCTCTGGTGTAAAGCAGTGTTGTTTTTGGCAGCAAATTTCAATTTTAGTTTAGTCATTAGGCCTGACCTCAGAATAAAAAAAATAAATCTGAAATAGTTTTCTGAAATAAATATTTTCACGATTTTTCAAAAATAGCAGACCTACAAGCTCGTAGAGCGCCACTCGGTGGCGCGCTATGAGCTTGTAGATCTGCTATTTTTCAATAGCTAAATTATAACAATGTTTAAAACACCAAAAGGGGTTCCCGCCCAAAATGGGTTAAACCTCATTTATTTTTGTCATATTTTAGTCACCTGGAATGTCTAGTCTAGTTTTAGTCGACTAAATACCATACGAGTTTAGTCGACTAAATCTGCAGTTGATTTAGTCGACTAAAATGTATTTTGGCGGGCCTTGATGCCGTCGTAATGGCTGATTTTACACTTGAAACACTGAAAATAGCCGATCTGCAACCTCACGTTGAAGCTCGCTGTGAGCTTGTAGATTGGCTATTTTCAGCATGCAACCAAGTGTAAAAATGACTTGTAATGGATCCCTTCCTAACATTTTAGTCTAGTTTTTATTTGTTGACGAAATTGTCGATATATTTAGTCCTAGCTTTAGTCATCATAGCTTAGTTTCCACCAGTGAAAAAAGGTAGTCGACGAACATTTTTCCTCATAGTTTTAGTCGTTGATGAAATCAACGCTGGTGTAAATAAAGTGCATCATCTTTTTCAAAATGTGAACACTATTTTCCTGCCTTTTATTGGATTTAATGAAGATGTAAAAAATCAATATTGACATCCCTGCTTTTTGAGGGTCAGTCCTGAAATCCCCCACATGTCCTCAATGGAGCCTATATCTATACCTATGATGAAACAGTATATATCATCATAGTAATCTCTTCTGCACAGATATATCAGTTGAACACATCACTGCTGCCAGCTGCTGCCAGCTAGCTCAGTGCCATGTCATTGTCAGAGACAGACGGGAAATGCGCTGAACCAGTTGTGGTTTATGGGCCCTTCCTACTGACCGTCACACAGTGGTGTAAAGAAACTAAGTGAATTTACCCATTTTAGGGCGGGAACCCCTTTTGGTGTTTTAAGCATAATTTTATAATTTAGCTATCGAAAAATAGCAGACCTACAAGCTCATAGCGCGGCACCGAGTGCCACGCTACGAGCTTGTAGGTCTGCTATTTTTGAAAAATCGTAAAAATGTGCTGCAAATCATTGAATGTATATTCTTTCAGAGCGAACATTTTCAACTCAAAACTTTGCTTCTGGGGGGGGGGGGGGGTCCCTGGAACAACATATTTTCAGATGGGGGTCGGCGGCCAAATACAGATAATTCTGGCGGTCCTTGGCATGAAAAAGGTTGAGCACAACCGACACGGAAACATGAGTTTTTCAAGGACAGAGTAGGAGGAGCATATACTGTACCTCTGTCTTGGCGGAGCTGTGCAGAGAGGGCAGGATCTCATCCACGCTTTCTATCAGACCACGAAGAGTCAAACCCACCTCCTGGTAGAGAGAGAGAGAGAGAGGGTGAGAGAGTGTGTGTGAGAGAGAGAGAGAGAGAGAGAGAGAGAGAGAGGGTGAGAGAGTGTGTGTGTGAGAGAGAGAGAGAGAGAGAGAGAGAGAGAGAGTGTGTGTGTGTGAGAGAGATGGTGTGTGTGAGAGAGAGAGAGAGACACACACACACACACACACACACATGCGCGCGCAGCTGCGCAAACGCACGCGCATACACAGAATATAGCCTTACTTTGACAGCTTGGGGGTACTGGGAGGCTGTGATGGTGTTGACCTGGTTCTTCAGATGGACCACGCCCCTGACCAACGCCATGACGCCGCCGTACACCAGGTCACCTGACCTGTCCAGCTCCGCCGTGGGCAGCGGCTGCAATGCAACAACACGCCACAGCTGCTTGTCAATCAGCCCAGCAACTCCTCCTCCTAACCCATTAACCCATTAACCCATTATGTTATGCTTTAGCTATTGAAAAATAGCAGATCTACAAGCTCATAGCTATTTTTTGAAAAATGTGGCGCAAATCTTTGAATATATATTCTTTCAGAGCGAACATTTTAAACTCAAATCTTTGCTGGAAGTGGAACAACATATTATTTTCAGATGGGGGTCGGCGGCTAGTTACATATCATTTTTGGGGTCCTTGACATGAAATAGTTTGAGAACCAGTGATATAGAAACATATGGTTTTTCAGAAAACTGTCATTAATTTAGAAGCCATTTTGGAGAATCCGGTCTCAGTCCTGAATGGGTTTAAGACCCGAGACCTATACGACCAGAGCTATATGTGTTGACCACCAGGAAGACCAGGAACTGAACCTCTTCCAGCTGTGTTATCCTAGGACCGGTTCTCAGGTCTGGTCCTGGTTTTCCAGATGTACTTACTGCATCACACTTGTGATGATGGGACCACATCGGCAGCGACGCCAAAACGACGTGTATGCCAGTGGTTCCCAAACTTTTTCATGTCAAGGACCCCCAAATTGACACGAATTAGCCCGCGGACCCCCATTTGAAAGGACAAACTGGACCCCCAGTTTGACATGCATTAGTCTACGGACCCCCCATTTAATGGCATTTCTATCTCTGGGACCCCGAATGAATATTGTAAAATCAATGTTAATTTAACTCTGAGAGTGTACAAATGGAACCAAATGCATTTGTACACTCTCAGAGTTACAGACCCATAAGGGTCCATTTCGTTCCAAACTATCATTTAGCTGGGGACCCCCTGGAACTCCCTCAAGGACCCCTGGGGGTCCCGGGACCACACTTTGGGAACCACTGGTGTATGCTGCAATGGAATGGGCAGGTGGTATACCTGTGGGACTGTGGGGGGCTTCGGGGGCTTCTCTGGAGGACCGTCACCTGAGACAGACAGACAGACAGACAGACAGACAGACAGACAGACAGACAGACAGACAGACAGACAGACAGACAGACAGACAGACAGACAGACAGACAGACAGACAGACAGACAGACAGACAGACAGACAGACAGACAGACAGACAGACAGACAGACAGACGGAGAGAGGAATTGGGAAAAGATAAAATGGTTGTGCCATCCAAAACAGACTATTTAATTCTCTTTTAGATTTTGTTTAATTACGTGTCTCATGTATCATACAATCCAGTATAGTATAGTATATATATATTATAATATATAAGTATAGGGAGCCTATACAGCATAGCTGTTTATGGACTCACTATATCTACTCACCATGTTCCTGTTTCTTTTCAGGGGGCTGCAGACAGAACCATACAAATACATTAAAAATGATAGAAAAATAGCCATGTTTAACATTGAATTTTACTTGTAACATCAACCACTAAGTCACATTATTATGCAGACGGCGTACCTTGATGATATCTGAATCCCCCTGTTGCATAATGGGATCCTGCAGAGAAGCACAATGTCAAAAGACAGGTTTAAAGAATGTGGTGTGATACGTTTAGTTCATTTAGTTTATATGTATTCATGACTCACGTTATACTTGGCATTACCACTGACCATTTTACATTTACAAAGAACACTGTAGTTAGATTCTCTAGGTCTAAGAAACCAATGAAGGATTCTATTCACATTTTCAACACACACAAAGTCTTGAAATAGCTTGAGATAGATAAACAAGGAATGATGACATGGTCATAATGTGTGAGGTGAAACGGTAAACCATACAGAGACACCTCCCCGACAATATCGCAGAGACAGTTCTTATGAGACGATTTAACCCATTTTGGGCGGGAACCCGTTTTGGTGTTTTAAGCATTATGCTATTGAAAAATAGCTCACTATGAACTTGTAGGTCTGCTATTTTTGAAAAATCATGAACGTTCACTAAAATCTTTGCTTCTGGGGCGGGGGGGGGGGGGGGGGGGGGGGGCCTGGAACAACATATTTTCAGATGGGGGTCGGCGGCCAAATACACATAATTCTGGGGGTCCTTGACATGAAATATTGAGCACCACTGATATAGAAACATAGGTATTTCAGAAAACTGTCAGGATTTAGAAGCCAAAATTCGACGTCAGGCCTAAATGGGTTAAGATGACCCCATGTTATTCTCCATACAGAAAAACTTCCATGAACCAGGGGATGAGCGGTCACTCGCTCAGGCAGGAGTCAGGACTTCGGCACTCTATAATAAATACTAATAGTATAATGCATTACAAACACATCATCAACCAGCACTGGACCTCTAAATCTGTATTATTTAGCCGAGCGCTTGTTGTGCCGCTTCAGCGCTGCCTGTCACGCTGCGGATTCATTTCACTGCGAGTCTCGACTCGAGTGTGTGCGCTGTGCACACGAGTTTGTAATTACTGGTAATGTTTTAACAATAAACGTATTAAGGCGGTCGGTCTATATATATTTATATCTACAGTATGTGTTAAATCTTATCTGGTTGTGTTTGTTGGATCTGAGCTGACCACCCAAGGTTCTCCGATAAAAGAGAGGTTTCTGCGATACCAAAATACTTTGAACTTATATCAGTTTATTCTCCATTAATCCATGAGCCATGGTTTATTTGTCAATTATGCATGGCTGGGTTGGAGTTATGGAGTAGACTCGGTGAGCTGCATGTGGCCTGAGTGAAGGCTGGAAACTGAGTGAGGGGCTGTGAAGTGAGTTGCTGCTTATATAGGGCACACCCGGACTGTGATTGGCTAATGAGTTAAGTGGTATCACCGCAAACACATACTGTGTCATTATGGGAAATGGAAATGTCCACCAGAGGCTGCCATTTGGACAGTATGGAGTCAGATAATTCACAACAGTATTGCCGAAGCTGTGAATAGAAAAGGAGTTGTATATTGATGCGGGCAGCGTATATGTGTTTCTAATTCTATGTGACTTCTCACCAGCTGTCTCTCTTCGTGTTCCAGCCATTCTTTGTCTCGCTGCATCTCGTGTCTCTGTCTCCGCAGGGTGTCCTCCACGCTCTCCCGCTCGCCCTCCTCTCTCCCCTGCACGACAGCACATAATAATAATAATAAAATGTCATTCTGATTGATTAAAGCTTTTCATCCAGTGGTCCGGGGACCACCAGTGGTCCTTGAAGGGATCCCAGGTGGTCCCCAGCTAAATGATGGAAAGTTGGCAACCAAATGGACCCTTCTAGATCTTTAACTCTTGAGAGTGTAAAATGAAACCAAATGGACCTCTTCAGAGATCAATTATTGTTAAACATCTGAATACTTAATCTACTACAAGTCTACACAATTAGAGAATGTAGAATAATTGTTATTTTGATCAACGTTTGCCTGTTTTATCTCTTAATGGTACCAACATCAATAGAGGCATGGAATTGGACAACATCTTATTCAACGACAACAAAATATTCTAAGACAAGTTTTGAGAGGCTAAAAGTCATCAAATGGTGGTCCGTGGCTCAAATGCTGAATAAATAATGGGCCTTGGTATGAAAAAGGTTGAAAAGCACTGGATTAAAATAATACATTAATAATCATTATTATTATTATCATCATAATGATATTTATTCTGTAGCACCTTTTAAAATGGTCACAACGTGTTTGCTTTGCATAAACAACGGATGGGGGGGGGGGATAAAATAGCAATAGAATAGTCAGGTACTATGCGTAATTGGGCGAAAATGGTAGAGCACCACTTACACAGAAACATAGGTTTTTCAGAAAACTGTCAGGATTTAGAAGACTATTTATTTTTAGAATTTAGAAGAAGATCTAAATGGGTTGCAAGTGAGAGCAGTAGAGAGAGTCCCCTCGTGAAGCTTGTGGAGGAACAGTGCTGTGTTACCCTGAGGCTCCGTCGATGTGGTGACAGAGGCAGGGACCTGCTGGTGGCATAGTTGGTGGCTGCGCTGGCCAGGGCAGGAGTACTGGAGCAGAGGGACCCAGGGAGCTATGCACATACACACACACACACACACACACACACACACACACACACACACACACACACACGCACACACACACACACACACACACACACACACACACACACACACACACACACACACACACACACACACGCACACGTGTAAAACAGTGAAACAAGCAAATACAAACACAGACAGGCACACAAACAAATCGTTTGCATGTGTACGTGTGACATTTGTCCGTGTGTGTGTGTGTGTGTGTGTGCGTGTGTGTGTGTGTGTGTGTGTGTGTGTGTAAAGGGCACCTGGATTTGCATGCCTGGACGAAAGGTGTTGCCTTGTATTCTCGATGGCTATAGGAGAGTGAGAGAAAAGACAATTACTGTATGGTTGTGCAGTTCAACATTCATAGGTTTGAGTATGTGAGGCAGACTGGAGTGTGTGTGCGTGGGTGCGTGGGTGCGTGCGTACATGTGTGTGTGTGTGTGTGTGTGTGTGTGTGTGTGTGTGTGTGTGTGTGTGTGTGTGTGTGTGTGTGTGTGTGTGTGTGTGTGTGTGTGTGTGCGCGTGCATGCGTGTACCTTCGGTGGAGGCTCAGCCGGTGCACTGTTCATTCTCTGGAGAAGACCTTTGTTTTGCCTCCTCTCCGTGTCCTGCTCTGCCTCGATTTTATGGAGGTCACTATAGACATGACAGAGACACTAGACCGGTGATTATTTTTCCTTTGAAGGACCCCCAGTTTGTTATGCATTAGGCGTGTGTGTGTGTATGTGTGTGTGTGTGTGTGTGTGTGTACGTGTGTGTGTGTGTGTGTCTGTCAGTGTTGTTTTTGGCAGCAAATTTGGATTTTAGTTTTTGTCATAGTCTTTTGAATAGTTTTCATTTAGTTTCAGTCACATTTTAGTCACCTGGAATGTCTTAGTGTTAGTCTAGTTTTAGGCGACTAAATGTCATGCGATTTTAGTCGACTAAATCTGCAGTTGATTTAGTCGACTAAAATGTATTTTGGTGGGCCTCGATGCCGTCGTTAATGGCTGATTTTACACTTTCTGAAAATAGCCGATCTACAAGCTCACAAGGTGTCGCCCAAGTGTAAAAGAACTTATACTGGATCTCTTGTCCACTAGTCCCTTCCTAACATTTTAGTCTAGTTTTTATTTCGAAATTGTCAGTATATTTTAGTCTTAGTTTTAGTCACCGTAGCTTAGTTTTTATTTAGTTTCCATTTAGTTTTCGTCAGTGAAAAAAAGGTAGTCGACGAGCATTTTTCGTCATAGTTTTAGTCGACGGAAACAACACTGGTGTGCGTGCGTGCGTGCGTGCGTGCGTGCGTGCGTGCGTGCGTGTGTGCGTGCGTGCGTGCGTACCTTAGCAAGCAGACCAGCTGGCTGAAGGTGGGTCGGGTTTGTGGGTCGTAGGACCAGCACTGTGTCAGGAGTGGGTACAGGGTAGGGGGGCAGTGCTGGGGTTTGGGCAGGCGGACGCCGGTCTCCAGATGGTTGATCACCTCTCCGTTCTCCAGCCAGAAGAAGGGCTGCTTGCCCAGCGACAGCACCTCCCAGACACACACGCCTGCAAAAGAAGAACACCGACATACGTGACAGCTAGTCAGGGAATATTATCAGTATAATGTCAAATCTGGGAATACATTTCTTCTTACAAAGAATGTTCTTCACCAATGTGTTTGTCTACTAACATATCCCACATTGGTTTATATTCAACCACCCTGGGGGAAGTTTTGACAGTTGCTGAACGTTGGGGTACCATCAACAGCCAATTTATTTTTTTAAATAGCATGTGACGTGTCAAACTAGGGGGTTTGATGGATTCATCATTCTGAATCCATTCCAAGCATTAGTTTTGCACGAAACACACTCCTTGGGCTAAAAACGGCCATAGCTGTCATCACAAATGTGCCCTAATCTGCCCAAATGTGCTGACCTCATCACATTTGTGATGACGGCTATGGCCATTTTGAGCCCAAGGAGTGTTTTTTATGCAAAACGAATGCAGCAGCTGTCAAAAATCCCCCAGTGTGGTTGAATATTAACCAATGTGGGATATGTTAGTAGACACCCTTACAAACACATTGGTGAAGAAGATTCTTGGTAAGAAATGTATTCCCAGATTTTATTAATATCCCCTGACTAAGCCGTGGTTGAAGAACATCCCTTTATATATCCCTTTCACACACGCACGCGCGCACGCGCGCACACGCACACACGCACAGTCGCACACACACGTCTTACCAAACATCCAGACATCACTAGCAGTGGTGAAACGTCTGAAGTTGATGGATTCGGGAGCCATCCATTTTATAGGTAAACGACTGATGGAGGCTGAGGGAGAGACCACAGGAACCATTAAACATCTTTGAGCACAATTAACAACACCTGCTCTACAGTATGTGTGTCCTTACAGAGCCTTCAAAACAGACACTACAGATGCTAAATAAATAAATCTTAATAGGCTATAATAGGCACACACAATAACTCTTCCTCCTTCCGGGCCACGTACTTCCTTCACAGGTGTTACTGATGATACTATTAGGCTTTGTTCCATTTAGTGTGCAATGGTTCTCAAACTTTTTTAATTTCAAGGACCGCCATAATTCGCCATGTTCAAGTGTGTGTGTGTGTGTGTGTGTGTGTGTGTGTGTGTGTGTGTGAGTGAGTGAGTGAGTGAGTGAGTGAGTGAGTGAGTGAGTGAGTGAGTGAGTGAGTGAGTGAGTGTGCGCGCGTGTGTGTGCGTGCACGTGCGTGCTATTTCTGCGTGTGAATGTATTGACCGATTCCATAACGGGTCTCATGGTTGCAGCCTACGTATTTCCTGTAGGCGGAGGCGACACATCTGCGGTTTCCCCGCACCTCCTTCTACTACAGTGAATGGAAAAGTGACTGATGTTAGTCTGCCTCAAACGTTACTCTTTCACCTGCTTTTTACTAACACTAACATTACAAAGATGCCCAGAACATTGAGATGAACCTGTGTAGTTTATGGCTGCTCCAACAGTAGTGGCAACATTAAAAAAAACTCATACTAAGGTATAAAGTACAGCAGCCTTATGTTCCTAAAACAGAAAGATTGGGTATTGGGTAAGACTGACGTTATGTATCTTTCAGGACCTTTCACTGCTTTGTCTCAACCATTACTCAATGGCTCTGGTCTCAGCCACCGCGATATTTATAGATATTTTGACATTCCGTTTTTTTAAATTTGTTAATGTTGCCACTACTGTTGGAGCAGCCATAAACTACACAGGTTCATCTCGATGTTCTGGGCATCTTTGTAATGTTAGTGTTAGTAAAAAGCAGGTAAAAGAGTAACGTTTGAGGCAGACTAACATCAGTCACTTTTCCATTCACTGTAGTAGAAGGAGGTGCGGGGAAACCGCAGATGTGTCGCCTCCGCCTACAGGAAATACGTAGGCTGCGACCATGAGACCCGTTACGGAATCGGTCAATATGTGCATGTGGGTGGGTATGCTACACCTTTGTAATAATCCTCCTCCTCAATGTACCGAGACAGACCAAAGTCGCCCAGCTTCACACAGTCAGGAGCAGCAACCAAGATGTTCCTCACTGCAATGTCCCTAAAGGACGGGGAGGGAGAGAGCAAGACAATGGTGAAAAGGTCCCTGTGTTGCAAATGGATCCAATATCATTTTCTCACAAGCTCTCGTTCGATATTTACAAAACATACAGACAGACTTTAAAGCCTCACTATGTGACTTTTGTTTAACCCATTTTGTGGCGGGAACCCCTTTTGGTGTTTTAAACATTATGTTATAATTTAGCTATTGAAAAATAGCAGATCTACAAGCTCGTAGCGCGCCACCGAGTGGCGCGCTACGAGCTTGTAGGTCTGCTATTTTTGAAAAATTGTGAAAATGTGGCACAAATCTTTGAATATATATTCTTTCTGAATTCTGAGCGAACGTTTTTAACTCAAAACATTGCTTCTGTGGAGTCCCTGGGACAACATATTTTCAGGTGGGGGTCGGCGGACAATTTTATAAAATGTCTGGGTTCCTTGACATGAAACTGTTTGAGAACCACTGACATAGAAACATACAACAGAAAACTGTCAGCATTTAGAAGACATTTGTAGAATCGTCCTCAGGTCTAAATGGGTTAATAATGAATAAAATGTAATTGTGTCCAATCTGTATAGAGTATGTTAATACAATTATAACATAAACAATTGTTATAAGTGTAGATTCAATTCATCCCCTGAGCAAGCAGGCAGGCTAGCTCAACTGTAAAGATGTCAGCACTTTCAAATCACCGGGGTAGAAGAGGGAAGTTACATAGTGCTGCTTTAACCACTTTCATTTTCAGGGTTAGGGTTAGGGTTAATAGACATAAATAGACAAAATAGCTCATTTAGGGCATTCATTTACAAAACAACATACAAAGTTGAAGTATGGATACAAGATTTTATCTTTTACTTTCAAATGTTTTATATTTTCCTTACTTACTGTCTCGCTGATATGTTCATTCGCAACTACTGTGTATTTTCACTTCAATTCAAACTTTATTAGCGGACTCGGGTCCATAGAGAAACATACAAGGGATAAACACAAAATAAACACAGAGGCAAGCATACAAAAAAATCAAATAAATACACAACTTAACCCACTGACAGAACACACGCATGCATGCATTTTAGCCAGTGTACCATTAGTCTTCATGTATAGCGTGAACAGCTCACTGAGGGGCTTGAGAGTACGAGTGCCACAATGATGCTGTTTTCACATACGTCCAGCCTTTGCATAAACTTGAACATTACATTTCTAGGAGTGCTTTAAAAGTCCTCGCTACGGCAGTGACAAACATGTGACTATAGCACTGCCCCCTCTGGGTTGTTTAAGGAGTATTCTCATTGCATAATTATATGCACCTTGCAGCCTTTGTATCCTAATTATTTTTATAACATGGCCACAGGTGCACACTGCACAATATAAAGTGCCGTGCAATAGGCCTTAAACAACAACACTTTCACTTTAGTAGACGGAACTTACGAGCAATAGTGTTTGCTTGAGCATACGACTTTCACCATTGTAAATGTCATCATCATCACCACCATCAGTCATTTATGTATGTATGGAAGTGGAAGTGGTTTTGTGTGTGGTGGTGAACAATCCGAAAGTTCACAGAGAAGATTGTGTGCACATCTCAATGCCTATATTTAGGCCTGGTGCTGGATGTCAGGCATCAAGGCAAACACATCAAGGAAGAGAAAGAACATCCTCACACTAGTTTCTAGAGCTCCGAGACTTACTTCATGTGAGATGGAGGATGACTGATTTAAGAAGTCACACCTGGCCCGAGTCAAACTATGGGTGCGTTCGGAAATGCGCCCATAGTTTGACACTGAGCAACCCTATACCCTGAAGCTGGGGTTGTCCAGTGTGACAGCTGTGGTCAACGCACTCTGTGATGTCACCGCCCACTACACTCAACAAACTGACCACATTCCCGGTGCGCATTTCCGAACGCACCCTAGAACTGGACTCGGAGCTGGGTGTGGCTGCGCACCTGTTGTGCATCATGGACTTGATCAAGGGCACAACAGGATAAATCAGTCATCTCCACAGACACTCAAAGAGAGAGCCTCTGTCCGGACAGTGGAGAGCTATCGCCTCTCCTGTGTATTAATATTATTGTGAATTATTCCCTGGACTGAGAGGAATAAACCTACTTAACCCATTTTGACCTGAGATCAGATTCTAAAAATGTCTTCTACATCCTGACAGTTTTCTGAAAAAGCTATGTTTCTATGTCAGTCGTTCTTCGATTTTTCAAAAATAGCAGACCTACAAACTCATAGTGCGCCACTCGGTGGCGCGCTATGAGCTTGTAGATCTGCTATTTTTCAATAGCTAAAGCATAACATAATGCAAACCCAAAAGGGGTTCCCGCTGCGCTGTGTTGTGTCCTTCCTTGTCCTGGGTGGTGACTAGTCAGTCACATTTTATTTAGAGGCAACAAATTGCAACGTTTCGACCTACACGGTCTTCATCAGGCAAATATTTGCCTGACGAGACGTCCCCCTATGAGAATAGGTACCATGATACCTTTCAGAAAAAAGACATAGCAGCAGTGTGACTCAAGTTTGTGCGTGCATGTTCTTGTATGCACCTTTGCAACAATCTTTTCCTTCTCAATGTTACAAGACAGACCAAAGTCATCCAGCTCGCTCGCTCGCTCGTGTGTTATGTGTGTGTGTGTGTGTGTGTGTGTGCGTTTGTGTGTGTGTGTGTGTGTGTGTGCACATACCTGTGCACCATATTGAGTCCCTCCAGGTAAGCCATTGCCTTGCAGATCTGGAGACAGTAGAGGACTAAAGTGCCGGTGGACAGTACGTACTTCTGAAGATAGGCACCCAGCTGTCATGAGACAACAACACAACACTATGTTTTAACAGCTTGTCACAAAACAGTCAAATGGACCTGACTCTGCACTGCGTCGTATCGTTTTTCTCTCTACATAAAATTGCCAATCTACAAGCTCACAACACATCGCAATGCCACGTGTTGTGAGGTTGTAGATCTGCTTTAACCCTTTCAAAACGGGAACCCCTTTTGGTGTTTTGAGTATTATGTTATACTTTAGCTGTTGAAAAATAGCAGATCTGCACGCTCGTAGCGCGGCACCGAGTGCCGCGCTACGAGCTTGTAGATCTGATATTTTTGAAAAATCCTGAAAATGTGGCACAAAACGTTAAAACGTTTTTAACTCAAATCTTTGCTTCTGGGAGGTCACCGGAACAACATATTTTCAGATGGGGCCAATTACATATAATTTCTGGGGTCCTTGACATGAAATATTGAGCACCACTGATATAGAAAGGATTTAGAAGACTTTTTGTTTTTTCCTTGTTTTATTTTTTAGATTGAATCTTCCCCCAGAAGAGGGATGCTAGGGTCCAAGTGGTCCGACTGTCATTAGACCGACAACCTATCTCAAACCCTAACCTAACCGCAAGCACGGTGTAGCAGCGCATGTCCGGTGGCGCGCTATGAGCTTGTAGATCTGCTATTTTTCAATAGCTAAATTATAACATGTTTAAAACACCAAAAGAGGTTCCCGCTCAAAATGGGCTAATCTGCGTGTGCATCCCGGTTAATGTACATACCTGGATCTGACCAATACAACTGAGACTTGACTTACAATAATGTCACACTACTTTTTTGTCCATTTATTTATGAGCTCACTTAACACAGTCACATACCCATAAACCCGGTGTATATTTGTACTACCGGTATATGGACAGTTTGGACATGGACACACACACACACACACACACTAACACAGGTCCAATGCTGAGAATAATATTGCATAATCGCGTGCACACACACACACACGCACGCACGCACGCACGCACGCACGCACGCACGCACGCACGCACGCACGCACGCACGCACGCACGCACACACACACACGCACACGCACACGCACACGCACACGCGCACACACACACACACACACACACACACGCACGCACACGCACACAATCGCACTCATACAAACCTCTCCGTGTTCGTACAGCTCCATAACAATCCAGACGGGATCGGCTTCGATGACGCCGACGAGACGCACAATGTGGGGATGCTGCAAAGTCTTCATCAGGACTGGAAGAGACGGAACAGCTTGAAGTGAGTGAGCGATTTTTTATTTAAAAATAGCAGACCTACAAGCTCATAGCGCGCCACTCGGTGGCGCACTATGAGCTTGTAGATCTGCTATTTTTCAATAGCTAAATTATAACAATGCTTAAAACACCAAAAGGGGTTCCCGCCCAAAATGGTTTAAGGTTATTGTAGCAGTCAATTTATATTGGGGGTCGGGAGGGGGCGGGGCGGGGGTCCCGAGACATTGCCAAAGCATTTCCGGGGGTCCCCGGCCAAAAACGTTGAGAACCCCTGCCCTATATAACACTTCATCTAGAGATGTTGATGTCAGACGCACGGTAATATCTGCGGTGTTCATTTAAAAGAAGCCTGTCTGTCCTGGACGGGGTACTCGAACGTAAAAACAAATCCATCCATGCTGTACATTGTATCATAATGCAGGGGTTCTCAACCCGTGGGTCACGACCCCTCGAGGGGTCGCAAAATTATATTACAAAAAAAAAAAAAACGTTTTTTTCAACTCAATGGCTGGAAAATGGAAATTATGAGTTTACATAGTACGTGGCGTGGTGCATGCATAAACTTTCCTTAAAGGGGCATTCCACCACTTGTAAAAAATGTACATTAATGTACCTTAGAGCTGTTGTGTGGAAATAATAAAAAGTCCCCCCATTCTGTGTTTCCTAGAACTGCAATTATGAAAAACATCACTAACATGGTGAAACACATCTTGATGACATCATCAAGATGTGTTTCACCACATGCTGAACGAATCGCTGACTCACCTGCTTCGCTCAAGAATTTCTCTTTGACGTCGGCGGAACAGTCCTTGCAGGTTTTCACAGCCACACAAATCCTTTCCCCTGTCTACACACACACACACACACACACACACACACACACACACACACACGCACACGCACACCACACACACACACACACACACACACGCACACGCACACGTACACACACACGCACACACACACACACACACACACATGCACGCATGCACGCAAACACATAGGGACAGTATATAAGCTAATGACCTACTCTTTCACATGCAGAGAAACCCGGGTACACGTATTCTACTGAATGGATGTACAAATAATAGTGGATTTGAATTGACCCTGCATGTGTATGAGATGGTTTGATATCTTCAGACTCACCGGGCTTTTGTAAACCCCGTCGTGCACTTCTCCGAAACATCCCTCACCCAGGATACGGCCCAGCACGATGTCATCTCTAGACAGGCTGTGCTCTGAGCATGCACACACACACACACACACACACACACACACACACACACACACACACACACACACACACAGAGAGACAGAGAGACAGAGAGATAGCACAGACATTTAAAAAAAGATGTGTTCACAAACTTCACATAAACAAAAACAAAACGCACCCACAGACAATACTTTTGATAATTAAGAGAGTTTGGGATGACATTTCCCAGTCAAACACTCACCATCAGACTTATTCATAAGCTCGGGGATGTCACAATAAATATCCGAACCTGGAGTTCATGACAAAAAAGAAAGAAAAGATAAAACATACAGTTCACATCTCAAATGCTCCCAAATTAATACAATGGATGTTCTCATTGAATTTTGCTTCTCTGTTAATTACACCAACATTAATTACACCAACATTAATTACACCAACATTAATATATCAATGAGAAAACCCAATTCATACAGTAGTGCACGTTGTCAAGGTGCGCGGCCACACGATTTCATATTGCAGCAATTTCACATGCTTGCGCATTATAGATGTGTACATGCCCCACTGTACTTCTATGAGTAGCACTGCACACCTATGTGGAAAGTTATAGATCTACAAGTAGATCTACTTGTAGATCTGCTATGTTCAGCAAGTGTAAAATCAGCCATTACGACGGCATCAAGGCCCGCCAAAATACATTTTAGTCGACTAAATCAACTGTCGATTTAGTCGACTAAAATCTTATGATATTAAAAACTAAAACTAGACTAACACTAAAACATTCCAGGTGACTAAAATGTTACTGAGACTAAATTAAAACTATTCAAAATTTGCTGCCAAAAACAACACTGGTTCTGGAAAATTCCATACTGTTGAGGTACACAATTAGGGCTGTGAATCTTTGGGTGTCCCACGATTCGATTCGATTCCGATTCTTGGGGTCACGATTCGATTCAAAATCGATTTTTTCATTTCAACTCGATTCTCAATCCAAAAATTCAAAAGCTTTTTTTTTCCAGATTCAAAACTATTCTCTATTCAAAATGATTCTCGATTCAATACATATGATTTCATCACAATCTACTCCAGCCAACTGAAGTGACTAATACTACAGTAACTTGAAAATGACTGAAGACATGATGTTTACTGTGATTAGGGTGAGCTTACATTTCATATCACCAACACCATGTAGTGAAAACTCCTGTAACTGTAACCAGGAAATAAAATCGATTTTTGGAAATTATGAATCGTTTTTGAATCGTTCATAACGGGAATCGCGATTCTAATTCGAATCGACACCCCTATACACAATGTCTTCCCCTGGCCTGAAAAGTCGACAGAGCACATGTATGCAGCAGCCCATTATAGGCTGAGAACCTCTGCTGTGGAACTGTAGATCAGTTGGGGAGATATTACTGCACTTACCCCTGGAACTAGGATGTCTCCTGACATCACTGGGGATATCCGGCAGCCTGAAAACCTCTCTCTCTGTAAAATTCACAAAACATTGTCGACAAACTGTGTCACAAATGTGGCACAAATCTTTGAATATATATTCTTTCAGAGTGAATGTTTTTAACTCAAATCTTTGCTTCTGGGGGGGGGGTCCCTGGAACAACATATTTTCAGATGGGGGTCGGTGGCCAAATACATATGTCTTTGGGGGGTCCTTGACATGAAATAGTTTGAGAACCACTGACAGAACATTTTCAGAAAACTGTCAGGATTTAGAAGGTATTTGTAGAATCGAGCTCAGGTACCTTTGCTGGGCCTGATGATGAGTGAGGTGTCGTCCGAGCCCGTTTCCAGGCGACAGTAGCCATCGATCAGGTCGGCCATGTTCTCCGCCACGTACAGGGAGGTGGTGGTCACTGACAGAGGCTGCGTGTGTGTGTGTGGAGGGGACAGGGTCAATAAATCTGTTACTGTACATACATACATACGTGTGTGTGTGTGTGTGTGTGTGTGTGTGTGTGTGTGTGTGTGTGTGTGTGCGTGCGTGCGTGTGCGCGTGTGTGCGCCTGCGTTCACCTGGCTGACTCCTTCAATTTCCACACTAAGCAGTGCTCGGCCGTCATTCTGAGCGGAGCAGTGGATTCTCCGAACCTGAGAAAAGCTAGCCAGACAGGTGGGCTGAGGAGGAGAGTGACACAGAGAACTGTGACTTTGTGTTGGTCAGGATGGAATGCGTGTGTGTGCGTGTGTGTGTATGTGTACGCGCACAAATGCGTGCACAAAATAATGAGCTCACCGTTGAGTTCTTGTCAGCCTGTTGGCTGATGCCCTCAGGACCGATGACCAAGTCTATTGCAAGACTCCAACTTTGCTGTAAACACACACATACACACGCACGCACGCACACGCACACACACGCGCGCACACACACACGAGAAATGCAGGAGATGTGGCAACACTGTGGCAGTGGTTTGTTGTGTAGACCTCACATTACTGCACCACAGTTATTTGACAACTGATTATTCTTATTACAAAACAAAGCCTACATTAACTACTTCAACTCACACATTTCGGCCATTTGAGCTAGTTTCAAAATATTTTTGTACATTTGAAAACTTGAAATGAAACATTCTGCATAATGAGTACTTTTAAGTCAATTTAGATGCCAATACTTTTCTACTTTTATTCATGTACATTATGAATTCCGAACTTTTAGTATATTGCAGTATTGATATTTTTACTTAACCCATTTTGGGCGGGAACCCCTTTTGGTGTTTGTAGCATTATGTTATACTTTAGCTATTGAAAAATAGCAGATCTACAAGCTCATAGCGCGGCACTCGGTGCCGCCGTACATTCACACATTCACAACAATAGAAAATGCCACGCACGCACACAAGCACGCATGCACGCACACACTCACCACCAGCTGGCAGGTAAAGATCTCCTGGGTGTAGCAGTGACACTGTCCCAGGGTTGTGAAGAACCTATTCATGCACTGGTCCTCCTTCATGGAGGAGTAACCCTGGAACGTCTGCTGGATCAGCTTACGAAGCTGCTTGGACTAACGCACGCACGCCACGCACGCACGCACGCACGCCACACACGCACACATCACACACACACACACACACACACACACACACACACACACACGCAGACACACACAACACTCATTGAAAAGTCTGACATAAAAGTGTATCTATGACATTCATAATAAATTGCATTTTTATAGCGCTTTTCCAAGTGCTCAAAGCGCTTTACAATGGTTCATTCATTCATACATACATTGGGAGGTGAAGCGGCGAACAGTCGACGCCAGCGTCCTCACTTCCCACATTCACACACACCAATGGTGGCGAGCTCACACCGACCAACTCATTGGAGGCAACGTGGGGTTCAGTGTCTTGCCCAAGGACACTTCTACATGTGGACAGGAGGAGCCGGGATTCGAACCGCCGACCCTGGGGTCATTGGACGACCTGCTCTACCTCCTGA
>NC_136803.1:28235956-28265519 GCF_951216825.1 Electrona antarctica
AGTGTCTATTTTATTCTACATGTATTCTGTTCTACACTGCTTGGCAGAGTGTGGTCTAGACTATTATATTACCGGTATGTACTAATTAACCTTACGATACTTCCCTCTACTCTATGCTCAACGATTCAAACTGTTCCTCTGTTCTTTATGCCTAACAACCATAACCCTGTGAGCTTATTTAACCCCCCGTCGTCCATAACGGAACTATTTATTTACTGGGCTGGAGGGTAAACGTCTGCATTTATACCCAGCCGTCATGGCTGCTCAGATGTGTGTGCATGCAGAAGCTGTTAGGAGTTAAAGGACCACTTCACCACTTCTCAACCTATCTTCATATAATAGGTCCTCACTAATAATCATGAAAAAATGGCGCAATTTTTTTCTACTCGGTCTGTGTCTCATAGGAGGGCTGTGGGCAGTTCAGAAACCGTCTTCCAGTGACATCATCGATGGGGAATCCAAGCTAATAGAAACTGCAGGCTTTCTAGTCCTGAAAAGTTGCAATGCGAAAATGGAAGCCATCGTTCTCACGATAATGAAAATCTAAACATTTTTGTAAAAATAATCTTGTTTAAAAATAAATCTGCCTAATGATGATGTCACTGGAAGACGGATTCTAAACAGCCCACAGCCCTCCTATGAGACACAGACTGAGTAGAAAAAACTCGTGCCATTTTATCATGATTATTAGTGAGGACCTATTATATGAAGATAGGTTGAAAAGTGGTGAAGTGGTCCTTTAAGTGTCTTGCTCATGGGCACTTCACTGCACCCACTCAACTACGACCTCATTAACCCTAACCCTGTTTCCTTCTTTGCCGCTCCACCCCCTCTTGCCAGTGGTGGAAAGTAACTAAGTACATTTACTCAAGTAATACTTAGGTACAATTTTGAGGTATATTTGTACTTTACTTGGAGTATTTCCGATTTCCAGCACTTTTCAAAATCCTTTTATTCAGGTTTTTGTAACAGTAGCCCAGGGGCAAGTATTAAACAGACATATCAAATATAAAAATAAAACTCAATCCCCTATCCCACCCTCCCCCCACCCACAATCCCAAGGATAGTCGGAAAAACAGTCTGGAGGAAATACAATAAATAAATATATCTATATACACATACACAAAAATACATGCATACATAATTACAAAAAATAAAAAATATAATAAAATAAAAAGCAGATTTTTCATAGCAGAGCAGATTTTGTTTCTGTTGTGGTTTGGCGTTGGCCGAGGCATAGGCACGGCACACTATGCAGTTTGTGTGTTGTGGTAGAATGTCATAAACGGGCCCCAGGTCTTGTAAAACTTTTTCTCAGAGCCGGCAATTGAAAACCAGCACTTTTACTTCTACTTCTACACTGCATCTCGGATCGAAATATTGTACATTTACACTACAATTATCGGGTTAGGGAACTACTATGAAAACTTTAGTTACTATCGTTACTACTGTAGATTTTGAATATTATTACAAAACATACATTACCCACTTCAGCCCTATATACATTTTGGCCATTTGAAAATAGCCCGCATCTACGACAATCTGCTATTTTCAAAAGATTTTTATACATTTCAAAACTTGAAATGTGACATTCTGCATAACAAGTACTTTCTACTTTTGATAGCCTACTTAATGTACATTTTGATACCAATACTGTATTTCTGCATTGATACTTTTACCTAACCCATTTTGGGCGGGAGCCCCTTTTGGTGTTTTAAAGCATTGTTATACTTTAGCTATTGAAAAATAGCAGATCTACAAGCTCATAGCGCGGCACTCGGTGACTTGTAGGTCTGCTATTTTTGAAAAATCGTGAAAATGTGCCTCAAATCTTTGAATATATATTATTACAGAGTAAACATTTTAACTCAAATCTTTGCTTCTGGGGGGGGGGTCCCTGGAACAACATATTTTCAAACGGGGGGTAAGTGTATGGATACAAGTCCTTTAGTTGTGCAGTGTCCCTGGATCCACCATTCCTCATAGAAGAGAATGAGTTGAGGAATCTGTTACAGTAAAGACACAGAACTGCAGGAAAGGTCCGGTTCTTGTTTATGCAAAAATCAAGTTATTGTGTGCTGATAAACTGTCAATGTTTTTACTGATATTTTTTTCAACCATGTAAAGTTCCAGCTTGTTATGCATCGTGCTTCAATTGTTCCAGTACCAATTTATACCTAATTCTACCTACGCATGTCCTGTTTACTCATTTTAACCCATTTTAGGCGGGAACCCCTTTTGGTGTTAGCATTATGTTATGCTTTAGCTATTGAAAAATAGCAGATCTACAAGCTCATAGCGCGCTATGAGCTTGTGCCGCGCTATGAGCGCCGCGCTATGAGCTTGTAGGTCTGCTATTTTTGAAAAATCGAAGAACGACTGACATAGAAACAGCTTTTTCAGAAAACTGTCAGGATTTAGAAGACATTTTTAGAATCTGATCTCATGTCAAAATGGGTTAATAATAATATTATTCCATCAAGGCTGCAAGACAAATTCACAGAGCTGGGATTCAACAAGTGTCACTGGACTTTCCCTTTTTATCAGATAGATCACGTGTGGTTAAAGGTCAAATCTATCAAAGTCTATCTCCATTAGCATATCTCCTAACCCTAACCCTCGCCTCAGCTTCATTCATTCACATGCTAACAACAGCACTTCTCATTCTGACTCAGCTAAAAATCTTCTTCCACATTTGCGGATGACACATTTGTGACGTCTCATCTCCCACGATGATGAAACAGCTTGTAACAGAAGCAGAAGTCCCCAGAGTGGTGTGTTCACACTCACAACAACTTAACCCTAAACATAACCCGAAAACCAAGGAGATGCACGTGAACTTCCACAGAAACAAACTGAAAACAAACAAATGAAATGCTCAGCTGATGACAGGAAGGAGGGAGCATAATAAGGTAGTGAAAGCAGCAATAAAAACCATTGGCCAGGATTTGTTAACCCATTTTGACCTGAGATCAGATTCTAAAAATGTCTTCTACATCCTGACAGTTTTCTGAAAAAGCTATGTTTCTATGTCAGTCGTTCTGACAAAATAGAAGACCTACAAGCTCATAGAGCGCCACTCGGTGGCGCGCTATGAGCTTGTAGATCTGCTATTTTTCAATAGCTAAAGCAAAACATAATGCTACCACCAAAAGGGGTGCAACTCTAATATTTATAACACCTGCAGCTTTAGTCTGAAAATTGGTAACTCAGTCTGTAGAGCACTGGCCTTTTGTAGTTTGTACCTAATTTCTAGGTACAACAAGGTCGCAGGTTCGATACCGGGCACCACCCAACCCAGCGTATGAGTATACACTGATTGGGCAAGTTGTGCAGAGATACTGGGAATTACTTGATAGCTGTTACCTCGGGTACTGCCCATAAGTCCGACATCCCGTTAGTACGACCTACGTGGCCGGTTAAGACTGAGGTTAGGGTTAGCGACCTATGTGGCTGGTTAAGACTGAGTCGTGGCCGGTTAAGACTGAGGTTAGGGTTACCGACCTACGTGGCCGGTTAAGACTGAGGTTAGGTTTAGGGTTTGCGATAGTGTTAGTAATCGGTCGGACCAACGGGAGGTCGGAAACAATGACATGTTACCGTTACCTCAGACATTCCATCTCACAGGGGTCTAGCGCAGTGAAAAAATGGATGGGATGGACGTCCTCATTCTCGGTCAATAGCGACAATAAGACAGTCCACCCTACTTACTTATTTACTTAATGCACCTGACACGTGTTATATTTATTTTGTTGTCGTTTTTTTTTGCGCAGAGAAGAGTAAGAGTTGACATTACCTTGACAGTCCATCCCTCTTGACAGCGGACCAGTTTGAAGTTCTTGCCCATGGAGCTGTTGCTAAGGAAACACACTTTGATGATCTTGTCGGGGACAACAACAGAATCCCTGACACCGGCCGTGGTGGGAGACGCGGGGTCGCTGCTGGTGGTAGACACGCTGTGCCAGTCCAGAGTGCTGGTGTCCCCCGACATCTCTCCCTCTCTCTCTCACACACACACACACACACACACACTCAACACACACTCAATATGAACACATACTACAGGCATTCACATGCACACACGCACGCATTGCACTGAATGGATATCAGCAAGCATGCACAAACACCTTGCTCAGTCAACGGAAGGAAGAAACAAAGGCACATAACAACAATGTTACCTTCATGTGATTTGAGAACAGTTGTACCCCACTGTGTTTGATCTGCGAGATGCTTCCAATTTCTGCTTCGAATTCACCGCGTACTCACCTCTCTCACACCAAAAGTCCAACGTACAGCACGAGAAATATACGCCAAAGAAACAAGTGGTAGATTGTATTGGGTTTTGGTTATGTGTATATATAGGACGCCTGCCCCGTGCAATGCCTTCAAGAAGAGTCATTTCAACTACTAAAAGAGGAAATAGTGCTTGCGGACGTATGAGGAAGTGGGAGAGAAGCTAACAGAAAAATTGACAGGGCTGATGAAACCACCAACCCCATCTCACACTTACACACGCACACGCACACACACACACACACACACACACACACACACACACACACACACACACACACACACACACACACACACACACACACACACACACCCAATTGGCACATTCCATCAGCTCCCCCCCCTGCCTTCTGACAAGTGGCATGGTCGAGCCTTATAGTTCCTCATACAATTACCAACATTACCAACAAGTTACCAACATGGATGATCTTCAGAAACACTGAACTCTCGCCTTGAACCGTAGCATCCCTATATGATGGGTGTCAAAATAGGTGAACATTTGACAACAACTCTCGAGTGTAAAATGAAACCAAATGTTACACTCAAGAGTTAAATGTATTGTTAAACACGTAATTTACAAGATGTCTACACAATTAGAGAATGTAGAAGAATTGTTGTTACTTTGATCTCTCCTATGGTATACCAACATCAATACAGCATGGAAATGTGAAAATATTTGATGGGTGTGCAAGGCTAAATATCATCAAATGGTGGTCTGTGGCTCAAATGCAGAATAAACTAGAACTGCACTCTGTCGAGTGCCTACTTGCTTGTTGCACCCAAGTAGGCCATAAATGGCCTACTAGTGCGCAAGCAGAGCGCGCAAGTACTGTAGTGCCTACAAGCAAGTAGGCACTCGACAGAGGTGCTCTATGTATATGTATGTAATTTGTAAGTTGATTAGCGGTATACTGTGGTTACTTTGCGTATGCGTATGTATCGTAGCAGCATATGACGTCAGGGTATAACTGGTATAACTAGCTCTCAATGATGACGTAATAAATATGTGGATTAAGGGCCCAATGCCAGGGTGTAATTGGTTTTCGATGGTGACGTAATGACGATATGTTTTAGTGTCGGGAGGATTAAAGGTAATGCCCCTATGTATACATGTATGTAATCTGACACCACTGCCATATCAAGCACAAGTAGTCATTACGTCATATGCTGGCACGGCGCATACGCATCAAACATTGCCCTGGACGAAAACTATTACTTGCGCGCTCTGCTTGCGCAAGTAATAATGGGCCTTGATATGAAAAGGGTTGAAAACCACTGATGCAGAGGGAAAAAGGCGAAGCAGAATATATAGGCCCTGGCCCCTGCCACGGGGTACCCTGGTCAACGAAGTATACAGGGTTCAAGTGGTTTAACGTCTACTCAGACCTATAGCGACATGCATGTACACGGAACCCTGGCTGAATACTGAATCACTGTGTATGTGGTGCGTTCATATAACTCAAGAGTCTTTCCTGCTGCCCAATACATAAATCAGTTGGAAAAAAAAGCCAGGTCAGCTACTGTGTGTGTGTGTGTGTGTGTGTGTGTGTGTGTGTGCGCGTGCGTGCGTTACCGTATGACTGTAGACTGTAGTAGGCTATGTGTGAGATGAGATGAGATGAGATGAGATGAGATATACTTTATTAATCCCTGAGGGGAAATTGAAGCGTTACAACAGCATAATGTGACACATAAAAAGCTAAAACTACTGGACAAACAGATGAACACAAAACAGACACAAATGGACATAACCACACAAGACCAGGACCACCAAGGACCATATGCCATTTGGGGGGAGGCAGTTCTTATGCATTAGCATTGTATAGTCTGATAGCAGTTGGCATGAAAGAGAGTCTGTATCGTTCCGTGTGCATCCTCGGGGGGAGTGACATTGTATCATGCACACACACACCCTTCACACCTGCCCACTGCGCAGTTACACAATGGCCGCTACTTATACTTGGCAGGAGTGCAGAGGAGGTCTAAGGCCTTGCTGAATAAATACCTGGACGCACCAGGCCTGAAGACCTCAAGGTTGTCTCCTGCCTGGTGGCAGCGCGCTGCCTGCCCTGGAGAGAACCTATAGTCTGGAGGAGGAGAGCACCGCCACAAGAAATGTATGTATATGCAGTGGTTTTACCCATTTTGACCTGAAATCAGATTCTAAAAATGTCTTCTATATCCTGACAGTTTTCTGAAAAAGCTATGTTTCTATGTCAGTCGTTCTTCGATTTTTCAAAAATAGCAGATCTACAAGCTCACGTAGCGCTACTCGGTAGCTATTTTTCAATAGCTAAAGCATAACATAATGCTAACACCAAAAGGGGTTCCCGCCCAAAATGGGTTAAGTAAAAGTATCAATACTGCAATGTAGAACTATACTCTGTTACAAGAAAAAGTCCGGAATTCAAAATGTAGGGCTACGCTTGAGTAAAAGTACAAAAGTATTGGCATCAAAGTGCACTTAAAGTACCAAAAGTAGAAAGTACTCACTATGCAGAATGAATGTCCCATTTCAAGTTTTCAAATATATACAAATATTTTGAAAATAGCAGATTGGCTATATTTTCATTTTCAAAAGGCCGAAATGTATATAGGGTTTATGTGGTTAATGTATGTTAAAGTATTAAACTAAAGTTTTAAATAAATGTAGTGGAGTAAAAGTACAATAGTTAGATCCGAGATGTATAGAAGTAAAAGTATTGGAAATTGGAAATAGTAAAGTACAAATACCTCAAAATTGTACTTAAGTACAGTACTTAAGTAAATGCACGTAGTCACTTTTCACCACTGTATACTGTATATAGTTACATTTGCAATAGGTTTTCAGGCCTGTACAAAAAACAGGATTCACAGTACTATATAGGCCTACCAATTATTACACTCCTGTATTTTTACTAATTATTATAAAATCGCATTATTACACTCGCAGCACCTATATTTAATATACCAGTATTGTCTCCTTCATTAACATGACAATCATCATCATTAGACTATTATTAATCCAGATCCTAATACCTAGCCTCACATGCACAGTCGCACGCACACACACACACACACACACACACACACACACACACACACACACACACACACACACACACACACACACACACACACACACACACACACACACACACACACACACACACACACACACACACACACACACACACACACACACACACACACACGCGGAAATTGCCAATTAATGTTCATTTATTCTGAAACCCAAGGCAATGTTTGAAAACCAACGACAGAGGGCGATGTAGTTCAATGTATTTCAATGTATTTCCCCTAGGCTGTAAATTTGACCTAAATATAACAACCAAAATAAAATAAAATAAAATAAAATAAAATAAAATAAAATAAAATAAAATAAAATAAAATAAAATAAAATAAAATAAAATAAAATAAAATAAAATAAAATAAAATAAAATAAAATAAAATAAAATAAAATAAAATAAAATAAAATAAAATAAAATAAAATAAAATAAAATAAAATAAAATAAAATAAAATAAAATAAAATAAAATAAAATAAAATAAAATAGAGACAGACAGACAGACAGACAGGCAGAGGTGCTTATTTTTTTTTGCTTATAGAAAACCGCTGTCTGTGATGTCATCATCCGCTCCATGCCTTCATTGGCAGCGGACCGGACGAGAGAAAGAGAGAGAGAGAGAGAGAGAGAGTCAGTAGCCAAACGAGAACACAATTGAAACCGGTTGTGTTTGTTTTACCTTTCTTATTCCTTCACCTCTTTTGCGCCATGGCCATTTTCATTAATTTGCTTGCATAGTCAACGTGTGCGTCTTTCTTTTGTTATGGTAACAACGAAGACCATAGAAATCGCATCACTCCAATTTCTTTCTTTCTTATTTAAAGGACAATAATCAAAAGTATAGAGTTTGGGACCCGCGGTTTGCTGTTGATCTTCATCACCACCACCAAACAGAAACAGTCATGAATTCGGCAGAGCAGACGGTTACCTGGCTTATCACGCTTGGGGTCTTGGAATCGCCTAAGAAGAGCATCTCTGACCCGGAGGGTTTCCTCCAATCCTCCTTAAAAGATGGAGTGGTGCTGTGCAAGCTACTGGAGAGGCTGCGACCCGGGACACTGGACAAAGTAAGACAAGACACAATATTGTGGTTCTGCTTCAGTAACAACATAATGGTGTGCAATATGAAAGGAAATCATTCATTTAAAAAAAGGAGAAAAAAAATCTTTTTTTAAAAGAAGAAGCATTTCTGGTCTAATTATGTCTTTGAGCGCTTTGGGTTGTGCGATAAATTAGTAGAACGAGTCTTCTAGCCTTAATTATAATTATAATCGACATTTCATTGTAAATTGGCTGCAGGCTAGGCTATGGGATATCCGGTCACAACCAGAGGGGTGTGTGTGTGCGTTTGTGCGTGTGTGTGTGTGTGTGAGAGATCATTTTTTCTTAAATACAAAACAAACCCTCTTTAAAACAGCCTCCTGGAGGCACAGACAGAAACAACTGTCCCATGAGAGACAATTTTGCTGTCTGTATAAAATAGGCAACATGGGAATTTCTTTCTTTCCCAGAGACAGTGGCTGCAGGGAAAGAAAGACGTCATTCCTAAATATTTTATAGATTGGCTGGCCAATTATAGTTACATACTTTCGTTTTCACGTCTTGTCTTTAGCCTGTGCTGTGTGTGAGTAGTGAGTACTGCTCTGTTTCTTCTTTGGTTTAACCGAAATAATCCCACGGCAATAGACTATAACACTGCACTAAAAGGACATTTCTGATGATACTAGCGGCACGTTTCCTCATTTAGGTCTGCAGTGCAACACGCGTCAAATCTGCAAGGCAATTAAGAATATAGGCTACAATTAAGGTCGATCAGTCAGAGTTGTTTTTTCCTCCTTTAGCTCCTTTTCCTGTTTTTTTGGTTTGGAAGTGTTGTATAAATTATTTGTACGTCATGTTCTGATGAATTGAAAAGGGTGGACCCTATTGTAAACAAAAAGTGTAACGCTAGTTACTGTGGTGTCGCGTGCCGAAAAATCTAAATCTACATTCAAGCCAACACACGCACACACACACGCACACACGCGCGCACGCACACACGCACACACGCCGCATGGAACGGACTACAACATGACGTCACTTCCTCCTTCTGGCTAATAATCCGACGGTTCCGACCGACCGACGGGGAGGAGGAGAACAAGTGCACAGCACACAGACTGTCAGTCAGTCAGTACAGCAACGCGTCTGGAATAATAATCATGTTTTTCTCCACATCTACCGGTCCGACCTGAACTCATTCTGTCTGTTATCTGTGGGGCAGCAGGCAGGCTGCACAGACAGAACCGGTCCCACTCCGGATCATGTTATGATTCGTGAATGAACTGAACCCTAGTCTCACACACTGACTCAATGTTGTTGTCATCACCTCCGTCCGTGTGTCACCTGCATGTGTGTCGTTCTTCTTGTGTAGGTTTTCCACGAACCCAGAAGTGACGGCGAGTGTCAGAACAACATCAGCGAGTTCCTAAAAGGCTGCGGAGCTTTCTGCGTGGAGGTGAGTTTATATATTATATATGCAGGTCTGTTCTACAGAAACAATATGAACTAATTAGCTACTTAAACCATATATTTTAGTAAACTGGACAACGTACCTCTGACTGTAGTCACTGTACTACTGTAGGTTACTTGGACCGCTTTCTTCCCGTCTACAAGTAAATCATTTTCCAAAAATAGCCGATCTACAAGCTCACAACCCATTGTGAGCTTGTAGTCTATCTGTTTTCAAATATATTGGACATGTTTACTTGTCTTTGACTTTAATTAAAAAGTTCAAACTGATCATATTTGATTTGAGGGACATGGATATCTGTTCAAGGTGAATTTAGATTGAGCACTTGTTGTGGAAACAAGAAAGAGAGGTTTTGTGTTTTTGTCTGGCATTAAGTCGTAGCAGTAAACATTGCTGTATGTTTATTACTGAAGTGTGTGTGTGTGTGTGTGTGTGTGTGTGTGTGTGTGTGTGTGTGTGTGTGTGTGTGTGTGTGTGTGTGTGTGTGTGTGTGTGTGAGTGTGTGTGACTATAGTTTGTGTATTGTGCACTGCTTGTGCACACTAGAGAGTAACGCCTTTCCCTCACACCCTCTCGGTGAAAGGCACCAAACTGATATGACTACACACACAAACACGCACCACACAGTCGCACACATGGCCATAATATGCACACGCATGCACATTGCACAGTAGTATATTGATTAATTCATGACTGTGGAAAAAGCCGTGGCATGCACCGCAATGGAAAAGAGCAGATTATGCAGCCGGCGGGCGTCGCGTACTGAATAAAGTGGTCCCATTCCCAGCTTGCCACTCTTTTAATGAGTCTCCATGTGAAGATGCTGGCTGTGCTTGGCCTGGTCTTTGATGGCCGCAGCTGTCTGTAAATCTACCTATGGCTATGCTGTTTGTAAATTAGCTACGAGAGACGAGAGTGTGCTGTTTGTGTGGAACAAGCGTCTACATTTTCTTTCTTGCCTTGATCTCCTAAAACCGAGCCTCTTCTGGCCTTTCTCACAAGATGGGAACTATACCGGTATCATGCATACAAACTTTTCACTCACTTTTTTTACTTGTAAAACTGTGATGTGACAACGAAGATGATTCTGATTCTCCGAGGTGATAAAAGGCCTCTTTTTTGATATTGACATCACAATCACATAGCTCAGTGCACAACTTCAAGTAAAATTCCTAGATGCAATTGTGTGTTGGCACAAGGCAAATTTTCACCACCTGTCCACAGGAGACCTTTCTAAAAAATACGGTAACACTTTAGTTTACAAGACCCAATCGAGTACAGAAATATAATATATACTACTACTACTACTAATAATAATTCATTCATTCCCCCACTTTCATGTTCATCAGGCCCGTTGATGTAGCCATGCACTAGACCTCAACATCATGGATGTAGAAACCTAGAAACTCTAGGATGTCCCCACGGCTAAAATTATACTGAATTATACTTAACTGCGTGCTGGTGTCGTGCTTGGTGAATAACAGATCTACAAGCTCACAATGCGTCACAAATGGTGATGCGTTGTGAGGTTGTATTATATCTGCTGCTATGTGTACCACAGTTGGGGCTCGGTCGGTCCGGATCCTAATTATCAAAATGGAGGGTTTATATTTTTAATGTTCGCCTTTATTTTATTAATGTTCGCCTTTATTTTAGGGAGGGACAGACAGTAGGCTGACAGGAAATGGGGAGAGAGATGGGGGGAAGACATGCAGTAAAGGCCACCGGGATCAGGAGTTGAACCCGCGACACAATGCCAGACTGGATTACCAGCCAAGGTGCCTGGACCACTGAGCCATGGCCCAGGCCAAAAATGGAGGGTTCTTTGAAATTAAAAAGGTTGAGAATTCCAGACGTAGTCTGTAGAGATGTGAGTAGAACTACACCGTTGAATCGTCATTGTTAATATAACTCTGGACCCAAATGGTAAAGGTCTCCCAAAGTTACATTAACACTGAGGATTGACTGTGTACCACTACTTTGCTAATTCATTCATATAATTTACTGGCCAGTGGGTTATAAATCAAATACATTTTTCGCGTTGTTTTCTAGGCAACTTTGCCTTTTTAAAATACGAGGAGAGAGGCTGGAACTAATTGGATGGAGGGAGAGGAAAGAAAACCATAGGAAAGAAAAATCCACATCACCGCTTGCTGCTCCCGAGAACATTATGACAGTGAGAGAGACGTTGACATTCAACACAGGTCTTGCACTGTATTTGAACCTATGCTGATGTCGTGATAATGCAGCTGAGCTGACCCATTCAGCCTCCAGCGCACACCCCAGCCCAAGGACAGATAAGAAAATCCCTCAATGTCAAATGTTGCTGCGACGCCCAGGGTTCACAATTTATAAGAGCTGAAGACTTTGGAGACTGAGGGGAGAATGGAGTCAGTGAAGGGGTCGCGATGAGGGTATCCGTAATACTTTACTTTATTTGTTTATTTGGACAGGACAGTGCATATTCATGGACGTCACATGGACGTAAATACACCGGATATAGCACAGTTGCTAATTTTCATCCGCAGTCCTCACAAGAAACACAAAACGGAAAAACAGACAGTCAAACAGTGGAATAAATTTACATAACATTACATAGGGAACACGGCATAAAAAAGAAATACACCTAAAATAATCATGAATGGTTGCAGCTTTGGTTTTCAAGCAACCATTTTTTCTGATTGTATTTAAAAGAGGGAAATGTAGCACAATCCCTTATACGCAGAGGAAGGCCATTCCATGCTACACAACCCTGTACTGAGAGGACATTTTGGCCGAATGTTGTTTGCCGGTGCGGCACTTCGCAGTCTCCTCGAGTGGTTGCTCTGGTACTGATTCCCCATCGGGCTTTCGTTTAATGAATTCACTTTGGGGGGGGGGCAATGCTCGCCTTAAAACATGCTCGCCCTCGTTTTTTTCCCGCCGACCTCACTCCGACCGCGCGGCGGGGCGGGGCGGTTCTTGTATTCTTTGGATTGGTTTACTGAGAATAAGGTTCGAAATACGTTTTAGGGTTGGTTTAGGCATAGTTTTACTGGGATTAATTTGATTAATTGGGTTAGGTTTTGGCACTGTTTTACTGAAATTAAGGTTAGGTTTAACTGTTTCAACCCATTTTGGGCAGGAACCCCTTTTGGTGTTAGCATTAGTTATGCTTTAGCTATTGAAAAATAGATCTACAAGCTCATAGCGCGCCACCGAGTGGCGCGCTACGAGCTTGTAGGTCTGCTATTTTTGAAAAATCGAAGAACCACTGACATAGAAACATAGCTTTTTCAGAAAACTGTCAGGATGTAGAAGACATTTTTAGAATCTGATCTCAGGTAAAAATGGGTTAAGCATAGTTTACTGAGGTTATGTTTAGGCATGCCAGGCTGAACAGTTCTGCTGGCTAGTGTACACCCAGGGTGACGGTGTTTTGAGGCGAGCTTTCCATTTACCCGTGAGGAGATGGAGAGGAACGGAGAGGAGAGATACTGTAAGAGTGAGGGGGAAAAAAGAGTAGACAGCGGAGAAGAGACGGTAACGGTAACTAACTAAGGTTGGAAAGGGGAGAGATTGGGGTATGCAGTGATGTAAATAGGTTTTCAATGTAATGAGTCCCGGGATGCAGGGATGGTCTTTTAGATGAGTCCCAGGGACATGTTATGAGTCCCACTTTAGGAGTCATATTTTGCCATTTTTACAAATTTAACTCATTTCATTTGATATGGTTATAATGTGGTTATATTCATGTAGAAAACAGAAGACGAAATGATTATTATAACTAAAGCTAGCAAAATAAACTATAATAAAAAACAGTACAGTAGTACAGTAGTGCATCCCGTGGATGCAGAGGTCGTTGTTTTATTGCGTCCCTTAACTATAAACTGCATTTTGGGATGCAAAATGCACCCTATTTTAATCTCTGGGTATGATCGGGGACGGAAGAAGGAAGGAATGAGAGAGGGAGGATGGAGAAGCAAGAGCATGCAAAAAAAAACTGGAATGCTGCGAGGAAGGAGAGAGTCTCTTCAGGACAGCTGGAAAGAGGGGAGGGGGGGTTTGAAGGCGAAGGATGGGGGAGGGCTCGATGTAATTCAGTGTGTCAGGCAGCCGGTGGATTTTCCAATCAGGTTGATTAGCTAGGTCCACGCGTCGCCTGCTCACGGGAGCCAAGACCTCCATTACCAGATTGGCTGCAGCTGCTCACAGTCGCCTGCCGGGAGGCCAGTCCCGGCCTGACTTACTGTTCAGTTGATCCAGACGACGTTCCTCGGCATGTGGAAGCCCGGTGACAAGGAGAGTGGCGAGAGTCTGTCCCACAGTGACAGTACGTGGGAAATTAACACGGTCGGGGGATCGGGTTGGGGGGGGGGGGGGGGGGTTATGCTTGCAGTAGTGTAACGTTAAGGACCCCAGAGTGGCTGGCTGCCTGGCTGGCTGCGTCATGAGCATTTATTATTTGTCCAGATGTAATAACTGCAGAGCAGTTAAATGATCTGTGAACTGGCCTGCACTCGTGTTCTTTAAAAATAAAGACATAAAAAAATGATTGATTGTGCAGCAGGACATTGAAGGAGAACAGGAGAGAGAGAGAGAAGCATGCTGTAGTGTAGATGAAGAAGAGAAGGAATGAGATGTAGGATGTGTGTATCTGTTTGGCATACTCACTAACTGGCTGGCTTCGTGACCGACTGACCGGGATGTTGAGAATGTTCACTTTTTTGCCAGGTTCTGTATTGTATTCATTGTGTTTCTGGGGACTTTCCCATGTAGACTATGTCTATGACGGCTACAGATACAAGGTACGGGCGGCTGTGGCTCAAGAGGTAGAGCAGGTCGTCCAATGATCCATGGGTCGGCGGTTCGAATCCCGGCTCCTCCTGGCTACATGTCCTTGGGCAAGACACTGAACCCCAAATTGCTCCCGATGTGCTGGTTGGTACCTTGCATGGCTTCCGCCGCAATTGGTGTATGAATGTGTGTGTGATCTATGTAAAGCGCCTTGGATAAAGGCACTATATAAATGCACCATTTACCATTTACCAGACTATGTCTATGACGGCTACAGATACAAGGTACAAGGTGGTACTGATCTACAAGCTCGTAGATAGGCTTGTAGGCTATTTTCAGCAAGTGAAAAAAACAGTCATTACGACGGCATCAAGGCCAGAATTTGGTCGGAATTTATTGAAAGGATAGCCCCGTCAAAATACATTTTGTTCGACTAAATCAACTGTAGATTTAGTCGACTAAAATCTTATAATATTTAGTCGACTAAAACGAGACTGAGACTAAGACATTCCAGGTGACTAAAATGTGACTAAAACTAAATTAAACCTATTCAAGTGACTAAAACTAAAATCTAAATTTGCTGCCAAAATCAACACTGCCGTGTAGGACGCCGCCATCTTGGAACTGTCGATAACAAACGACGAACCGCTCCAGAGCGACGAGGCAAGCTCCATAGAGTCCCGTATTAAATGGCCGCGATCTTTAGCGGCGTCTCTCTCCGAATTAAGGCGCAGATGAGGTGATATGAGGCGAAATACTATATTAGGAGATCAATAACAAATTAGCGCTAGGATCCGTTTAGCAGATTAGCGCCCTCCATGCTAGTTTCATCGACCCGCTGAAACGGCGTCCGCTAATACTAAGGGTAAAAGGGGTGCCCAAGAACCGTCATGTGTTAAGTAATACAGATTTAACAATAATTTAATTCTTGAGAGCGTAAAATGAAAGAGTTGAAGATCTAATACTTTACTTTACTTTATTTGTTTATTTGGACAGGACAATGCATATTAATGGACGTCACATGGACGTAAATACACCGGATATAGCACAGTTGCTAATTTTCATCCGCAGTCCTCACAAAGAAACGGAAAACGGAAAACAGACAGGCAAACAGTGGAATACATTTACATAACATTACATAGGGGACACAGCATAACAAAAATAAATACACCTAAAATAAGATCATAAATGGTTGCAGCTTTGGTTTTCAAGCAACCATTTTTTCAGATTGAATTTAAAAGATGGAAATGTAGCACAATCCCTTATGCGCAGAGGAACTCCATTCCATGCTACACTAATGCGAAGGGTCCATTTGGTTACCAACTCTCCATCATTTAGCTGGGGACCACCAGGCTGGAACCCCCTCAAGGGTCACTGGTTGAAAACCACTGGCATAAACCATTACTGTGTAGAATCTGGGAGAACGGTCCATTAGATCCAACGTAGTCACTGTATTATTTAGTCACAAGCTCTTGTTAATACTTTTCATTGGTTAAATATTTATAAAACGCAAAGACCGACTTTTCATCTTGGCATCCCTATTTTAGGGCAAATGGATCATATTGCGTCATATTGAGAGCCTGTAGATCAGCCATTTTGACTACCTTTGTATGACAAAATGTGGAGACTTTTCTCTTCTACCCCGGATTTGAACCCTGTTTCCTTTCGCCAGTCCTGACATTCTAACCATTGAGTCAATAGGTCATAGCAGTGGGCATGGTTTTCTGGCACCACTGAAAAATGGGCCATTCATTTTCCCCCATTTACAAATATATATTTATATCAATTATTTTAAGCCTAGAATCAAGCCATCCAGATTCCTGGTGAATCATGACCATAACACCTTTGCTATTGTGAAAGCAATAAAATAAAAAAGCTAAACAAAGCATATATATTAAATGTAGTACATGATATAATTAAATATTCATATTTCTGTTCCCCACAGAATCAAAGGTTTTCTGGTCATGAATCACCAGGATGGAACACATTGCATTTTATTCATTAAAATAATTTAGCAGATCTACAAACTCACAATGTGTCTAATGGTTATTACTATTGTATTGTATATTACAAGATTATGATGGTGTCAACATTCAAATTATATTTATTTTTATTAGTACTTGTATTAGTAAATAGCTCGGTGAGTCCATTTCGTTTAACAAGCGTTTGTCAGAAAACCGTTTTGGAAAACTCATTTAGAAGTCGTTTTTTAGAATCGGCCTCGGGTCCCATTTTGGGCGGGAACCCCTTTTGGTGTTAGCATTATGTTATGCTTTAGCAATTGAAAAATAGCAGATCTACAAGCTCATAGCGCGCCACCGAGTGGCGCGCTACGAGCTTGTAGGTCTGCTATTTTTGAAAAATCGAAGAACCACTGACCTAGAAACATAGCTTTTTCAGAAAACTGTCAGGATGTAGAAGACATTATTAGAATCTGATCTCAGGTCAAAATGGGTTAATGGGTTAATATGAAGGGGCATTGTCATTGTGGTCAGTGCAACGCGGAGGTCCTGTCCTACTGACTGACGGCCTTTACCTCTGCCTATTGAGCTCATTCATGATGTATGTGAGAGAGAGCGGAGAAAGATAGGAGGCTGGGAATTTCATTTAACACATTGATAGCACTCTATGGATACTCCTGCCCCACACGAAGGCAGAAGACAGTTTATTATGTTGTGAGGGATGCTCCTGCCCTAAGCAACTAGTCGACTAGTTTACTAGTTTACTAGTTTACTAGTCGACTAGTAAATCCACTAGTCGACCTTGTTGGTACTAGTTGATAAGGAAAAGAAAAAGTTTATTTTCTAAATATTTCCCCCGATTTTGTAGGCCTCAAGATCAGGTAGATTATAGTTATAGTCACCATGTACACAGTTTTTCAATGTACAAATATTTATTAAAAAAATAAATAAATATTCTTTAAATTTATTTTATTTTTTACATAATAGACTAGTAAACTAGGCAACTAGTCAACTAGTAAAAATGACTAGAAGTGAATGCCCTACACTAAGGAAAAAGACAGTTATGTTATGTTACACACACTAAAGGTGGTTGCACACTGGACACATTTTTCGGAAAGTCCAAAAACGCGTCCAGTGTGCAGGGACCTTACAGGTCCTTTTTTTTTCGGTGGAAAAACGCAGCAAAACATCTGAAAAACGCACTGTGTATCTCATGACCCGTAGCATGGTTCTCCAACTCAAATACCTCACATGAATAGTCAATTTGAAATCCAAATTTCCCCTTCAGCCATAGTTTCTCACTGAGGAGTCGGGACAGATTCCATGATGTGTCGACTCGTCACTGTGCCGTTTGATGGTGCTGGTGTCATAGGAATGGTCTTTATTTTCTTGATGACAGCATCTGTTCCTAGCATTACTCTGACCATTTCTTGCATGCTGGTAATATGAGTATTTCTGTGATAGTGTGTGTCTTTTTAGTTTTGGCAACCGACTCAGCCTATTGGTGTTCCGTCAGTCTCAGGTTCACGCGCAGTTCACTTTCTCTTTCATTTTGTGATTTCAGTCTCTTAAAATATTCACTGTCTTTGGATCTGTATCCTCATCCTGGATGCTGTGGTTCAGAATCATCGCTGCTTTTGACAACTTCTCCTGGCATATCGGGCGTACCGGTATTGGTTGCAGTCACTCATTGTGAAGTCTTCACTTTTTGCTGTTTTGTGCCGGCCTCCGGCCTCCGATGTCCGTTGCTTAATTGTTCTCCGAAGAAACCTATCAATATTTCCCCCTCACCATCGCCACCAACATCTGCTGACCCGTAGGAAGGAAGAGCACACATTTTGCTTGTCTTGTCTACGTAGGGGACGGGGGGAGACATACTGTAGAATAGATACGTCCATTTATTTTTCCACAAGATTTGTTGTTGCGAGGAAAACTTGAGAGAATATCCGTTTTGGATACTGATTTGCATTTGGGAGCAGGGGGAAAGCTGGTCTGGAGGGGATGTTAAATAAACTACACCAGAAAGCACTGACCAATATGGCGTTGCTGATAAATCTTCCAGTAAATGTATCCGTGTACAGTATGTGATTTGATTTGATTTATTTATTAGATCCCCATTAGCTTACTGTGAGTCACAGCAGCTATTCTTCCTGGGGTCTTAAACATATCGTCATTACAACATTTCTTCCATATTATTACATACATTTACATACAACATTCATCCAACACAACAATACAAAACAACTCATGATCCGTCTACTACATTTGATAGCTAGCTCCACAGTACAATTAAATCTTCAACATTGATAATAAAGTAAATATACATTATAATGGGATATATAGCTCATATGCATCTCCTTCACATCTCGTGAACAAAAACAACTTCAGCTTCTTCTTAAAACTCATATAGTTATCCTCATAAACAAAAAACATAGGTAAAGAGTTCCATGCCACCAGAATGCAGAATTGTGGAATTGCAGAATTGTGGAATACACATTTTATAGACTAGAGCGGTGCCCGTGGGGCCTCTACAGCGGTGCCCGTTGGGCACTGGCCTACATGGAACGATGCAAGTTGGAAATGCATGCCCCACCCAGATATTACGTCGGTGTCCCTTTTTATGCCCATATATGGAGTTCTTTGTCAGGCATGCCCAAAATATGGAGTCTATGCAGACGTCAGAATGATGTCAGAACAGGCCAGCTCCATATATGGACCCTGGGGCAGGGGCCTTGTCTAGAGCCCGGGCAGAGGCCTTTTTGGGGCGGTTCTGGACCACCGTGGGCCCGCCCCGACTCGACACCGGGCACTGTGGTGACGTGGAACGCGTGTGTCGAATTTGAAGTCGGTGGGGCGAACGGTTCCCGAGTTACGTGGACTACACACAGACAGAGACTTGGTGTATTTAATAGATATATATAGATAGAAGATAGATACTGATAATAATTGTATGAGATTTATAAGAGCCATTTGTAAACTAAATTCCAATATGAAAGTATTCCACGGAACCCCTGGACTGGCGGTCTCGGCACCCTAGGAGTAGGGAGCCACAGCAGACCGCCTTGATGTTCAGCCTCCTGGACGCAGTATTTTAAAATGAGCACTGCAAGCCTTTGGGAATGCATAAGACTGTGTGTAGCGCACACCAGATTAGGGGGCTAGTGATTAGGGGGCTAGTGAAGGGTTTTCAGTGTGTGTGTGACTGTGTGTGTGTGTGTGTGACTGTGTGTGTGTGTGTGTGTGTGTGTGTGAGATATGAGAGATTAGAAGGACAGCTTAGACTATATGTAATCCTGGGCCAGACACGAGTGGGAAGTGGGAATGTTTTTTATGCATTTGCATTTATAAGGGTACTATTATGCAACGGTTGTCTTTCACAATAGAGGGTATGCGCATGCTTAAAGTGAATGGCACATCGAGTAGAAAATCGAGTGGCAAAGCAACAGGCAAAGTGAGTTTAACATTGTTTAATGTTGTTTAATGCAATCAGACAGGACTTTTCTGTGTGGATGTATGGGCTGTCAAGGCCAGAAAGTAGTTTTTTGCCACTCAGTAGGCGTTCCTGCGTAACTTCCGGGTTTGATGATGATGTCACGCGCATATATATATCATATATCATACATGTATCTTCTCCTCTCCTCCACCTCTAGCCATTTGAGGTCAACGATCTTCTTCAGGGTCTAAATTTCTCCAAAGTCCTGGACTCCCTGGTTGCCCTCAACAAGGCTACTGAAGGTAAGGCCATGTGTCCATGTGAGTGTATTCACACCCACATGACAGAAAATGTGTTAATAACGTTTAGAAGATTTAGAACACTTTCCATGGGGGTCTTTATGTGTGTAATATGTCGTTTTTAGATATTTAGATTTTAGCAGTGTCCATGATGTCACAGACACTGGTCTCACTTCCTTCCTGGACTACAAGTTGTCTCAGTAACACGGCCCTCCCCCTATCCACATTCCACAAGGAGGAGCAGTGCACCTGGGAATTGTAGTCCAGGAAGGAAGTGAGCCCAGTGTATGTGACATCATGGACAGTGCTACAATCTAAAATATCTAACACCACATATTACACACATATAAAAGACCCCAGCAAAGTGGTCTAAATCTCCTAAACGTCATTAACATACGTTTTTTTTTGTTGCAAAAAGGGTGAAGTGTCCCTTTTCCATGCCCATGACGACCTTGACAACCTTTTTAGTGTCAATTTGTGCCCTTGACGACTTTGATGACTTTTGACATTTTCTGGGTACAGGCGACCCTCAAGTAGGTGGGTGTTGTTTCCGTAGGAGAAGATCTACAAGCTCACAACGCGTCGCAACGAGACAAGTTGTGGGCTTGTAGATCGGTTATTTTCAGCAAGTGAAAAAACTGTCATTACGTGTCCCCGCCCAAATACATTTTGTTCGACTAGATCAACTGTAGATTTAGTCGACTAAATTCTTATGCCATTTAGTCGACTAAAACTAGACTAACACATTCCGATGTGACTAAATTAAAACTATTCAAGAGACTATGACTAAAACTAAAATCAAAATTTGCTGCCAAAAACAACACTGGCGAGCGCCTCGCCGTTTCCATGGTGTTTCGAGGGCAGAGGGGGCTGGGCACAGAACGCAACGATGTTGTGTGCATCAGTGTTGTTTTTGGCAGCAAATTTTGATTTTAGTTTTAGTCATAGTGTCTTGAATAGTTTTAATTTAATTTTAGTCACCTGGAATGTTTTTGTGTTAGTCTAGTTTTAGTCGACTAAATGTCATAAGATTTTAGTCGACTAAATCTACAGTTGATTTAGTCGACTAAAATGTATTTTGATGCTGTCGTAATGACACATTTTACACTTGCTGAAAATAGCCGATCTACAAGCTCACAATGCGTCGCAGCGCGACGCGTTGTGAGCTTGTAGATCGGCTATGTGTAAATTACTTATAATGGATCTCTTGTCCACTAGTCCCTCCCTAACATTTTAGTCTAGTTTTTATTTGTTGACGAAATTGTCAATATATTTAGTCTTAGTTTTAGTCATCGTAGCTTAGTTTTCATTTAGTTTCCATTTAGTTTTCGTCAGTGAAAAAAGGTAGTCGACGAACATTTTCCGTCTTAGTTTTAGTCGACGAAAACAACACTGGTGTGCATGCGCAAGAGTTGTACTGTGTTTTATTCATGATATTAATTACGCCTCTCTCTCTCTCTCTCTCTCGCTGTGTATACACAGAAATACCTGTAGGAGTGGGCGGGGACAGCGTGTGTGTCCGTCAATCCACCGCGTTGAGGATCAAGTCGTTCGATTCGCTGAACACGCAGGGCCGCTCCTCCAAACTGCTACAACACCAGTACCGCAGCCTGGTAAGTTACCATGACAACAGCCACTCAAACAACAACATCCACACTTGATACAATTGAGTACCACAGACGAAAAACAGTCTAAGTCCAAATTTCAGACTGACCCCTCCACGAAAAGGCCTTGTTGTCCTGAACCCTTATCTATCATTTATATATTATGGATCAATAGTGTGGACTTAGACTGTTATTCGTCTGTGGTACTCATTATTGTTTGTAAGGAATGCCCAATGCCAGTGCCTGTCTAGACTGTCAAACTATCTGTTACAAATGTGCCTGTTGGAGAGTTGTGTTCTGTACAGCTCCTGTAGAGCAAATGTCCCCTGCTGTCCTATACCCACTGACTTCACCTGCCAGGAAGGACGTAGAGCAGGGGTGGCCACACTTTTTTTTGACTCGAGAGCTACTAAAATAGTTTAAATATGTACCTGAGGGGGCTTTAGAATAGTGGTGCTGACATAACTTTTTTTTACTTTTTTTTTTTTTTTTAGTGGTGCAACCACTCCCTTACGGAGCTATGTGGGTGGCTGGGTGCGTCTGAGCACGAAAACAGCATGGTTGTTTTTCACCACCTGTGCGCAACCCAACACACACGCACATATTAACTATATATGTTGATTTCAGGTGTGCCAGTACAGTACAGTACAGTAGAGGGTACAGTAGAGGGACCCCCACACGGTAACTCAGTCATTTCTCTACCGTTTCGGACGCGGGGCGGCTCGCCAGAACCGGGCCGGCACCCTGTGCGTCCCCCCCCCCCCGGCGACCCCCGCGCGGAGTTGCACCACTCACTTCACACGGGTGTGATTTTTAACCAGTAAAAACATATTGAGACTGCGTCTCTATTACAAGTGGGAACTGGCCAAGAGGCAGAAATAAAATGACACTTCAAAACAACATCGTACATGTCACGTTATAGAACAGCAAATAAAACCATCCATGATACACCTCAAAGTACCTATGAAATAAATACAACAAATCACCAAAGTGCTAATCTTAGTGGCATCGTGGCAAATACACAAAGTACAAAATATAAACAGAGATAATAAATATATAGGCATGAACAAAGGCTATAGTACTGTACATATCCAAACATGTGCAGGTGTTGGACTGTACATCAAAGATGATCCTTTTGAAACTTCTCAAAGGAACTTTGAGAAGTTTCGTTCTTTGAGATGTTTCTTGGAACGACCAGGGGCTAAAGAAAGCCAGACATTTTTTACCCCCCTTGGATTTGAATGCTGGTACTACACACCGTAACCAAGCATTTGGTCTGAGGTTTAGACCATCTTTGACCAAATCGAATTTGGAGGAAATGTAAGACGAGGGATCGCCAAGAATGGCATATAAGAAAAATGCACTTGGAATGGGAAATAGAGGGGGGAGAAATGGAATAGGTATGTTTTTATTCTTTGTATTTCATTAGTAATTTCCACCACGTTTGTGCACAGCAACACTCTTGAAAAGAAAAGATTGCATTGTGGATTTGAGCTGACAGGCCCTTTTTGTGGCAGATGCCAAAAATAGTTTTTTTTTATCTATTTAAATGAAATATTCTTTAGGGGCATGTCATGTGATCTATCTGCACAGCCTTTGTGATGTACTGTCCTATACTCCTCCCGCCCATAGACATAAAAAAGGTAAACGCCTCCTTCAGCTCCGGGGTGGCGTATGCTCCCAACCGCTCGCACGCTTCTGCGTCGGTGCCAAGGAAAGGAATGAAAGGAAGGGACGTGACTGGACGCCGGGGATGCGCCATATAACGGCGCACCCCCCACCCCCCCATTGCGATACATGTCGCTCCAATGAATTAAAGCGGGCCGGGGGAAAATGAGACGTCTACCTTTCTATGTCTATGCTCCCGCCCAACACTCCCTGCTGACAGGTGCCGCCATCCCAGCCCGTGGGATTTATACGTGCAGTGACAAATGTCACCCTCCCTGACCAGCTGCTCCATGGCGGCCGTCTCCTGCCCTCCTTGTCAACCGTGGAGCGAGCAGGGAGGCAAGCTTGTCTCGTCGAAACCACGTGACTCCCATTGAAAATGAATTGCGAGCTGCTCTGCCCCCCCCACTCTCCCCCAGAGAAGACGACCGCCTTTAACCCATTTTGGGCGGGAACCCCTTTTGGTGTTAGCATTATGTTATGCTTTAGCTATTGAAAAATAGCAGATCTACAAGCTCATAGCGCGCCAACCGAGTGGCGCGCTACGAGCTTGTAGGTCTGCTATTTTTGAAAAATCGAAGAACGACTGACATAGAAACATAGCTTTTTCAGAAAACTGTCAGGATGTAGAAGACATTTTTAGAATCTGATCTCAGGTCAAAATGGGTTTATATGTGACTGAGGCCTTACAAAATGTTGCTATTATTATTATTATTATACCTGTACCTACAGTTAGGCCACTCCTCCTGCCCTCCCATCCATCCACTGTTTTTCCTCTCCTGCCATCCCGTTTCTCCCTCGGACTCTGCCTCCCCCGTCCTGCTCCCCCTGCGTCCTCCTGCCTCCCTTTCTTACTCTCCTCCATCCATTATTCCTTCTCTCCGGCGGCCTCTTCTATTTTTATCCCCCCTCTCTCTCTTTCCACCTCCCCTTTTGTCCCGTGTCTCCGTCTCATCATTAATTTGTTTCATCTTCTCATCCTCTTTTCGATGTTCTTTCATCTTGCGCCCCCCCCCCCCCCCCCCCCCCCCCCCCCCCCCCCCCCCCCCCCCCCCATCCCCCCTCTTGGTGGCTTTATTGCCATGGGTCAAATGTCTTCTACATCCTGACAGTTTTCTGAAAAAGCTATGATTCTATGTCAGTCCTTCTTCGATTTTTCAAAATAGCAGACCTACAAGCTCGTAGCGCGCCACTCGGCGCGCTATGAGCTTGTAGATGAGCTATTTTTCAATAGCTAAAGATAATGCTAACACCAAAAGGGGTTCCCGCCCAAAATGGGTTGACCAGTAAAAACATATTGAGACTGAGTCTCTTTTGCAAGTGGGAACTGGCCAAGAGGCAGAAACAAAATGACACTTCAATGCTACATCGTACATGTCAAATTTACACAACAGCCAAGTAATACATCCATCACATACCTGAAGAAACCTATACAAAGTATACAACAAATCTCCAACAATAACAAAGTACATTTACTTAAGGACTGTCCTTAAGTACAAATTTGAGGCATTTGTACTGAGTACAATGTCACGCCATGTCACCTTTCACTCGTAACAGAGTATTTCTATATTGCAGTATTTATACTTTCACGCAAGTAAAAAAAAACTTGAATACTTTTTTCCGCCACTGCAGTACAGTAGTCTCCATCTGTGTGTCTCTGTTAAAAGTGCAAAATAAAAATATTTAGGACGACCATCGAGCCTATTCTACTCTATGGCTCCGAGACATGGACCCTTTCAAAGAAATTAGAGAAACGGCTGGATGGCACTTACACCCGCCTTCTAATGAGAGCGCAAAATCTCTCTCTTGGAAGACTTCTCTAATATACAGTACGGCAACCTTCCCCGTGTTTCTTCACTAGTCACGATCCAGAAGAACACAGTTTGCCGACCACTGCTACAGAGCTGATCATGAGGTTATATCTTAACCTTCTTCTCTGGAGTCCTGCCTCAAAGCAGACCCGAGGTAGAAAACTGTCGTTCCCTGATGATGTCATCGCTAGGGTACACATGCATCAGTAAGCAGGAACTGGGGCTGGCAATGAAGGACCGTGAAGTCTTGGCGTGGCATTGTGAAATCCATGATCTCGACCGCGGTCGAAAAATGATAATGATGATGATGATGTGTCTCTCTCCTCTCCGTCTGTCTCCCTGTGTAGGACATGTCAGAAGGCAGCGGGCGTGGCCACACCCTGGTGAGGGCACGCTTCCCCTTCCAGCAGACCAACGAGGACGAGCTCTCCTTCGACAAGGGTGACATCATCAGCGTGAGCCGGCAGGAGGAGGGGGGCTGGTGGGAGGGCTCGATCAACGGCAACACGGGCTGGTTCCCTAGCAACTACGTGCGGGAGGTGAAAGGCAACGGTGAGGTGTTACACTCTTCCTCTCTCAGCATAAGATAATGTAACGCACATCCTCCGGTCTTGGTGCTGAGCCAAACTGTTAAACGGATACCATTGACAAACAAAAGTAGGGGCTCGCAACTCACTTTGTATGCTCCAGACGATTTGTATTCATGAACACGGCAGGCAGGACATAAAAATGTATACAATCTCTCTTGGCCAGGCACGCACGGCTGCATGGGGCGACGCGACTTCAAAATCCATTATTACGGTTATTTCAAAACGTTTGTCGTGGATTGCAATCGATGAGCGATTCTTGAACGATGACGAAAATGGAAGATTTTCAATCTCACTAGTGCGTTGCGATGTGTTGTGAGCTTGTAGATCGGCATTTTCTTTTACAGTATACTATGAGGCTTAAATGATTAATCAGACTAATGGCTTTAGTCGATTATAGAATTATGTCTTTCCTTGATATATAAGAAAACGATACAAAGAAATGTATATAAAAACAAAACAGTATTGCGATTATTCGGCTAACCTACATGAGCAGTTATTGGTTCCAAATGGAAGTCTTTTTGGATAATTGCCCAGTCCTAATTTAAACTCAAGATGTCGCGCACAGTTTTGTTTCTACTGCAAGCTGCAGTATATAAACAGTTTTTATGTGTGTAGTTTATGAGAGAGTGCAACATTTTATTTGTAATGCACTTTTATGTATATATATATATATATATTTTTTTTTTAGATCTATAAACCGATCTTCAAACACCCAAGAGATTTGGTATTGAGGGGAACAAAAGGACTGGCCCTGGAAACGCCAGTCAACTAAGTTTATAGGGTTTAAGTGGTTAATTCAACTTTTTGTTATTTGTACTCTTTGACCCACCACTGCGAGTTTGTTTACTGTATATGTTCACATTAACCCATTCTGGGTGGGAACCCTTTTTGGTGTTTTAAGCATTATACTTTAGCTGTTGAAAAATAGCAGATCTACAAGCTCTGAGTGCCGCGCTATGAGCTTGTAGGTCTGCTATTTTTGAAAAATCGTGAATGTGTTGGGAATCTTTGAATATATATTCTTTCAGAGAGAACGTTTTTAACTAAATTCTTTGCTTCTGGTATAACATATTTTCAGATGGGGGTTGGCGGCCAAATACATATATTTTTGGGGGTCCTTGACATGAAAATGTTTAAGAACGACTGATATAGAAACATGTTTCTTTTTTGGGAAAACTGTTAGGATTTAGAAGACATTTGTAGAATCGTCCTCGGGTCTAAAATGGGTTAATGCGCTTATTTCCATGGCACATAGTTCTGTGTCTCCTTGGGTACAGTGCTTTGTCCTATTCAGCAGATGGTACAGTAGCTGTGTCGTGTGCCTCAAGGTTCCACCCGTGGCCCTATTTAATTATCAGTTACGCTGTCCCTACTGTACTGTAAGTCATATAATTGGTAGACGGGCTGCCCCACATGTGTTTGTGAAACCCTGTGTGGCCGTATACGTGTTGCTGGTGGGATGATGGGAGGAAGGAACGGAGGAAGGAAGCTCCACGTACAGACAAAGACGGGAAGGAACAGAGTTGGGGACGGGGGGAGAGCAAGAACTCTTTATCCCCCTGGCTAGGGACAGAAAACAACTAGAACTACAGTACTGTAGCCTAGCATCGTTATGGTGTACTAGAGACCCCCAGCTTTTTTTTTATTGTAATTTTTATCCCACGATTTTGTAACCCATTTTTCACCCCTGTGTCAATTATCTAATGTGATCCTGGGCTCTACACACCCTCCGCCAACCTGGGGAGAGCAACGGACTTGAACTCATGCTTCCTTCATGCATGAGTGTCCAAGTTGCTCCTTTACACCTGACGGGGGGGAGTTTCCCTGGTTGGACGTAGCGCATGGAAGGAACGCGTTATTCCAACCAGTTCCTTTCCCCCCCATCAGGCCCCCCCGGCTGGCCAGGGTTAGGCAGTTTAGAGACCAGGATTACTGCATGTTTTTGTGAGGGTACCTACCCTAGGGGACACGGGGAGAACATGCACACTCCACACAGAATAGAGACCACCAGCTTGACATGCATTAGGCCCAAGACCCCCCGTAACTCTTTTGAGTTACAGTCTCTGTAAGGGTTAATTTGGTTCCTATATCATATGTCGTTTAGCTGCCAGCTGGGGACCCCCTCTGGAACCCTCTCAAACTCCACTTTAACCCATTTTGACCTGAGATCAGATTCTAAACATCCTGACAGTTTTCTGAAAAAGCTGTTTCTATGTCAGTCGTTCTTCGATTTTTCAAAAATAGCAGACCTACAAGCTCGTAGCGCGCCACTCGGTGGCGCGCTACGAGCTTGTAGATCTGCTATTTTTCAATAGCTAAAGCATAACATAATGCTAACACCAAAAGGGGTTCCCGCCCAAAATGGTGCACGATTTTTTTCCCACCCTAAAACATGATCATCAGGTATTATTATAATATAAGGAGGAAGAACTTTTTCCAAAAAGTGTACCGTATTTGTTAAAATCATGCTTTTATGTGGACACGCCCACCAGTTCATTAAGTATGCCTGGTTTGCCTGATGGGTGGTGATCCACCTGAACTGAAGCCGCACCCACAGCTGTAGTTGTATGATAAAGGAGGGGTTAGGGGAGGGGCTGATAGTGTGATGTCACTATATTACTGTTTATTTCATTGGCCTGTTTGACTTCAGCCTCCCAGGAAGAAACCCTAAATACAAAGTTAATACACCATTGCACATAAAAACGACTCCAGGGTGTCTAATGAAGTAATGTCACCTCATGGACACATGAAAAACTGGAAAAATACAAAATTTGTGGCACTCCATCTTTAAGAACCATTGGTGTACTGTAGTCTCACAGGAATGAAGGGCTGTGAAAGATTAACTTTGAGAATGCATGGCAGTGCAGCAGTAAACATACTCACCTTCAGGGCCACACATACATAACCTAAACTACTGTCTGTCATTAAATAATTTAAATGTGTGGAGAAATTCAGCCACTGCGTTTAGCTAACATGATAATTATAATAATACATCAAATGTACATGGTGCTTTTATCTGTAAGTCGCTCAAACATCATTGTTACCTAAACCAGTGGTTCCCAAACCTTTTCATGCCAAGGACCCCCAAATCAACATTTATTAGGCCATGGTCCCCCCATTTGAAAACATATGCCAGTGACCCCGATAAAGGGAGGATTTTACGGCTCTAGCAATGATTCCGAAACATATTAATTTCATGAACCCCCCCCCCCCCCCCCCCCCCCCCCAGTTTTCACATTCGCATTATGCTACGGACCCCTATTTAATGGCATTTCTATCTCTGGTACCCCAATTTATATTGTAAAACAGCTTAGTTTAACTCGGAGTGTACAAATGGAACAGGTCCATTTGGTTCCATGTGTACACTCTCTGAGTTACAGACCCATAAGGGTCTATTTGGTTCCTTATATCTCTAATTGAGCTAGGTACCCCCTGGAACTCCCTCAAGTACCCCTGGGGGTCCCCGGACCCCACTTTGGGAAACCATGACCTAAACCAACCTATTCTGGGCATGCAATAATAGGCAAACATCTAGGTGATCTACAAGCTCGCAACA
>NC_136803.1:28265719-28310719 GCF_951216825.1 Electrona antarctica
CAGCTGCTGGTCGGCTACTTTTTGGGAAGAGATATTGGGCTCCATCTTGCGCCACCCCTTATCCCCTGATCATTGGAGACAAACAACTGCAACTTCAGGACATATACAACCGCTCCATAACCAAAAAAGCAATTCAGATTTACAATGATTCCACCCATCCTCTTCACTCTGAATTTGACTTGTTGCCATCGGGCAGGAGGCTTAGGGCAAAATTAGCAAAAAAGAAGGGTTACAAAACTTCGTTTGTGCCAACTGCTGTGGACATTTTAAATAAGGAAATATTTAAATAGTCTAATCGCCACTGCTCATGATCACTGTTGTTGTGTTAATGTGAATGCATTTTTATATAGTATTTTAATGCACCTGTGTATTTTTTGTAATGTTTTATTGTTGTAACTGACTGCCGGTGTGCCAAAGACAAATTTCCATTTTATGTCAATTTAATGGACAATAAAGTTTTCTTTATCTTCTTTATCTTTATCCCTAAACTTATTTGCCATTTTTTACTATTTTTAAACATTTAAAAATAGTTCAACTAGCCAATCTACATCGACACGTTGTTAGCTTGTAGATCGGCTATTTGTACTATTTTGAAATGTTTTAAAATAGTAAAAAATGGCAAGTAAGTTTAGGGATGAGGGGTAAGGGGTGGCGCAACATATAGGGCTTGGTGTAGAAGGGGAAAAATGAGGGAACCAAGAATAGACCCCTTGGGGGACCACAGTCTACGAAGCATATAGGGTTTACTTGGTTGAACGTTTCATTTGATTTTGAGATCCTGTCATCTTGAAAACACTCTGCCTTCCTCGTGTCCTCATCATTCCTCAGTAACTCTTGTCGTCATTACTTTATACATTCAATCTCCGTAAATGACCCTGAAGAACATCATCAAGAACAACATACATGGCTCATTATTGTCTGTCCATGTTCAAAATTACAGTAAGGGCAGCGAGGCATCATGGAGGAGGTATGCTTTCGTTTTAAAAGTTCCACCGCACTGCTGCCGTATTATCACTGGCATACTGCCGTTCTGAAATGTTGTTTAATAAGAGCGAGTCGGACTCGGGAGCATTCCTGGCCTTTTCACGTTGATGGGAAGAGATGATCATTCACTTTTATGGCTGCACTGGGACATACAACCACGGCAAGATGAAACATTGTGTGTGTGTGTGTGTGTGTGTGTGTGTGTGTGTGTGTGTGTGTGTGTGTGTGTGTGTGTGTGTGTGTGTGTGTGTGTGTGTGTGTGTGTGTGTGTGTGTGTGTGTGTGTGTGTGTGTGTGTGTGTGTGTGTGTGTGTGTGCGGGCGCGGGCGCGGGCGCGTGCGCGCTCTCTCCAGGGTACTACTGTTATAATTTTACCATTTTGCCATATACTGCTGCCGCTGGGAAAGAAATTAAAAGGAAACTACCATATACATCAGTGCCAGTGGCTGTTTCTGCACTTCTGTGAAATCTATAAAATGGGATACTGTTGTGTATGTAACTGTACAGTACAGATATACCGTGTTTTGACTTGAGATCGTAGATCGGCTATTTTCAGCATGCAACCGAGTGTAAAATGACTTATACTGGATCTCTTGTCCACTAGTCCCTTGTCTTAGTTTTAGTCGACGAAATCAACACTGAACGCATGTCTGATGTTCTGTCCTGCCCTTTTCCTCAACGCAGACCAGCCTGTATCACCCAACGGAGTGAAAAGTCCCCCGAAGGGTTTTGACAACACCATCATCAGCAAGACCTACTACAATGTGGTGAGCATTTTGTGCATGTGTGCATGTGTGCATGTGTGTGGGGGTGTGTGTGGGTGTGGTGTGTGGTCCGTCCAATACTAGTTTATTTTGGTCACATTTAGGCCTGCCGTCGAAATTTAAAAAAAAAGTCTTCTGAATCCTGACATTTTTCTGAAATACCTAAGTTTCTATATCAGTGGTGCTCAACCTTTTTCATGTCAAGGACCCCAAAAATTATATGTAATTGGCCGTCGACCCCCCCAACTGAAAATATTTTGTTCCAGGGACCTCCCAGAAGCAAATATTTGAGTTAAAAGCGCTCGCTCTGAAATAATATACAGTATATTCAAAGATTTGCGCCACATTTTCATTAAGTTTCAAGAATAGCAGATCTACAGTAGCAGATCTAGCGGGGCACTCGGTGCCGTGCTATGAGCTTGTAGATCTGCTATTTTTCAATAGCTAAAGTATAACATGACACGGATATATGCATACAGTCGAGACTACTACGTCAAAAACGGCCCGAAAAGGTGTAGGTTGAAGTCGATGCTAATTTAGCTTAGCCTAGTAAATTTAGTATCGAAACAAAATGAAAGAACACAGAATTAATTGGGCCGTCTGGTTCAAACATTCAAATCCAACCCAGATAATGACCCGGCAGCTGTGTGCAAACGATCAAATGTGTGACATTTGTCTGTGTGTGTGTGTGTGTGTGTGTGTGTGTGTGTGTGTGTGTGTGTGTGTGTGTGTGTGTGTGTGTGTGTGTGTGTGTGTGCGTGTGTGTAAGTAATGTAATGTAGGCTGTTTCTTCCATTTCACTGATTTCTGGGCCAACCTCGCCAGAGGGTAGTCTGCTGGTGGTGTGTGTGTGTGTGTGTGTGTGTGTGTGTGTGTGTGTGTGTGTGTGTGTGTGTGTGTGTGTGTGTGTGTGTGTGTGTGTGTGTGTGTGTGTGTGTGTGTGTGTGTGTGTGTGTGTGTGTGTGTGTGTGTGTGTGTGTGTGTGTGTGTGTGTGTGTGTGTGTGTGTGTGTGTGTGTGTGTGTGTGTGTGGTGTGTTTCACAGTGGCATTTCAATAATGCAACAATCCACCACACTGTCCCAATTATGCTGTGCCATCACTGATTCTACTGTAATACCTACAGACACGCACGCACACACGCAGGCAGGCACACACACACACACACACACATTTTAATTATTTTATTTGGATCTGCACAAGAGGCGCAATACAAAAGACCCAAACACTGATCAGAATTAGGTTACATTATATGGTCCAACCAGATATAACTGCTGCACATGCTTAACACACTGCGAGCAGCAATCTGGTTACATCCATAATAATAATAACCTTTCTTCCCTACATTGACGACGGTAGTTACGGCGGGTGTGTTTTAATGTGGAATTAGTGCATTTTGGCTGGAGAACCAGCGTTCACTCCTGCCGCCATCTTGCAACCACACACACGCACACACACACACACACACACACACACACACACACACACACACACACACACACACACACACACACACACCCTGATGTCAATATTGTTCCTATCCAGTATTGACAGATGAAAGGACTTCATGTCCTTTTGTCTCTAATGCTGCCAAAAAGCAAAAAAAAACGATAAAACAAATAAATAAAACTAGTATTGGTAGTTAAGTGGATAGAAGTGTTGACCTAATTCCGTGTCCTTCTGTGAACTATTAGCATTCTTTATATTTATTTATGAAGATGGACTATATTGTGGGGCATTGAAAAGAGCACCTTTTCTGAAAATAGATCAAAATATAAGGCTGCCAGTGGAATAGACCAAACCAGCATGTGAGAAAGGTTAAAACATCTTCTAGCTTAATCTAAAACATCTTTCTAGTCTTTATAGAAATGTACCTTTTAAATCATTCAAGTGGAGACATTTAAGCTATTAATTTTGATTGGGAATTCCATAATTCTTTTGTATCAGTTATTTAACCCAATTTGGGCGGGAACCCCTTTTGGTGTGAGCACTATGTTATGCTTTAGCTATTGAAAAATAGCAGATCTACAAGCTCATAGCGCGCCACCAAGTGGTGCGCTACGAGCTCGAAGAACGACTGACATAGAAACATAGCTTTTTCAGAAAACTGTCAGGATTTAGAAGACATTTATAGAATCGTTCCCAGGTCAAAATGGGTTAACTATATGTACATTCTTAGCTTGAAGATATTCAGCAGAACTGGAACTGGTACTTTTGATGACATTTATTTTGCCATGTATCCATTTTAGGTCCTGCAAAACATCTTGGAAACCGAGAGTGAATATTCACGAGAACTCCAGAGTCTCCTGGCTTCATATCTGCGCTCCCTACATCCCACGGAAAAGTAGGCTCCGTCACCATTAGTCTCTGTTGGGCGGCTGTGGCTCAGGAGGTAGAGCAGGTCGTCCAATGATCCCTGGGTCGGCGGGTCGAATCCCGGCTCCTCCTCCTGTCCACATGTCGAAGTGTCCTTGGGCAAGACACTGAACCCTACGTTGCCTCCAATGATGTGTGTGAATGTGGGAAGTGAGGACACTGGCGTCGACTGTTCGCCGCTTCACCTCCCAATGTATGAATGAATGAACCATTGTAAAGCGCTTTGAGCACTTGGAAAAAGTGCTATAAAAATGCAATTCATTATTACAACATTTTGTAACAAGTTGACGATTGAATTGTCATACAAAAAATTTGCGATTAATGATTTAATTGTGTTTGACGTTGAACATTGGAACATATGGATACAACTTGAATTTCTTTTTGGCTTTGCAAACAAAGGTTGCAAAAGGAAGATATGACAAATAACTAATTTAAATCATTTAATTACTTTTATACTTAAAAAAAAACATGAATAGTGGACTTAGCCAAGTAGATCAAGCTGATCTACAAGCTCAAAACATGTCACACCGCTTGTAGATCTGCTATTTTCACTATTCTTTTTTTTAAATGTTTGAAAATACATTTTAACATGGTAATGATCATGATGATTGTGTAAAAAAACCCAGATTACGATTATCTCAGATAATTGCGGTTAGGCGATTATGTAATAATTGTGATGGGTCTACTGACTGACAAGTATGTGTGTGAATGCATGCGTTCGTGAATATGTATGTGTGCATAATACCATATATATATATATATATATATAAGCTAGATGACTTGCCTGCGCTGCTGGCCCATGGAGAGCGACGTCGTTACATGGCGGCCATCTTACTTCGGGGCAGCATAACATTGTGTCTATGGGGCATGTACTTTTAAATAACCATAACTTTCTCAATTTACAACCGATTTTTCAAATGGGTTGGTTTGTTATAATTGTTAGAGACGTCCGCATACGCTTTTATATGACGTTCATATAAAAAGATAACATTAAGCAGATAAGCGTAGTGTACTGTAGCCCCTCAGCGAGATGGCCGCCGGGTGAACTACGTCAGAGACTCCGCCTTGAGCCATCTAGCCTTTATATATGTCTATGCATAATACTGCATTAATACCAGACAGTGGCCTTGTGGTTGGAGTGTCCGCCTTGAAACTGGGAGGTCGGGGTTCGATCCCCAGCCGGGTCATACCAAAGACTGTAAAAATGGGACCCAATGCCTCCCTGCTTGGCACTCAGCATCAAAGAGTTGGATTGGGGGGTCAAATCTACTAATCAAATGATTCCGAGCGCGGCACGGCTGCAGCTCACCGCTCCTTGGCTCCAAGAGATGGGTCAAATGCGGAGAACAAATTTCACTGCGATAACGTGTGTGACAAATCGTATGACTTTGACTTTTATGTGTGTCTGTCTGACAGAGATTCCATCATAAAATCTCTCCTCTCCTCTCCTCTCCTCTCCTCTCCTCTCCTCTCCTCTCCCTCTCCTCTCCCTCTCCTCTCCTCTCCTCTCCTCTCCTCTAGGCTGAGCAGTGCAGACATCACTCATATTCAGGGGAACCTGGAAGAGATCTCCACCTTCCAGCAGATATTGGTTCAGTCCTTGGAGGAACGTACCAAGTGAGTTCGCATCCGCTCTGTTTTTTTTTTCTTTCTTTTTGTTTTTCGTTTCCTGTTACCCCGGACCGTCGGGGAAAACTCTTGGTGGTGGCTGTGAAACAGAAGCCAACTAGCAACACTCTCTCACCCCTCCTCACGCCTCACTGCTGAGTTGACCTTGAGCAAGGCACTTTGGCCAGTGGAACTGCTCAGTGGCCAGAAGTTTAACCCATTTAGACTTTTTTTGGGGTGCATACTTAGTTTAGACTAGTCATTGGTTAGACATGGGTTAAGGTTAGGTTTAGGTGTGCTGCCCCGTGGGAGGTTAGGTTTAGGGTGAGGGTTTGAGATATAGGTTGTAGTTGTAGGACTAATGACTGGTCTAAAATAGCAGCCCTACAAGCTTGTAGATCTGCTATTTTTCAATAGCTTAAGTCTAGTTTTAGTCTACTAAATATAAGATTTGACGCGTTGTGAGCTTGTAGATCTTCTATTTTCAGCATGCAACCTAGTGTAAAATGACTTATACTGGATCTCTTGTCCACTCTAGTCCCTTCCTAACATTTTAGTCTAGTTTATATTCGTCAGTGAAATTGTCAGTATATTTAGTCTTAGTTTTAGTCGTCATAGCTTAGTTTTCATTTAGTTTGCATTTTGCATTTTCGTCAGTGGAAAAAGGTAGTCGACGAGCATTTTTCGTCTTAGTTTTAGTCGACAAAAAACACACTGCTCCAACACGAGAAATGCGTGAAAACAAGCCAGGCTCCTTCGGTGGCGAGGATTTCACTTCACAGGAACTTGCAGCATGAAAAAGATAATTCATGTTTGGCAAACCTATCATGGATAAGTAAAAACAAAAACAAATCTATAAAATATTGGGAGGTGTTGTGGCCTTACTAATTCCACAGGCAAAACCATCTCTATGGACAACTCCCAGTTTACATCCTGTTCAGCCAACAATAGAAACAAACAAGCCTATTATGCACAGCTCACTAGTTGCATTGGAGCTTAAGACTGTATAGGCAGATGTTGTGGGATACAGTGACCTCTAGTGTTGCTCAATCGATGGGTCAAGTGGACCCAAAAACTAGTGAGACATAGTCACCGGGTTCATGGAATATGAACCCTTTGTCCAAGATTTGCAGACGTTTTTCCAGTACCTTGTAATTATTTGTGTCCTTGTATTGTATCGCTTATTGTATGTGGACATAAATAACACACAATAATAATAAATAATGAAATGTGTGTGCGTGCGTGCGTGTGTAGACTCTCAGAGTTCCAGCAGCGAATTGGTGGCTTCTTCCTGGGTCTCATGCCACAGATGAAGAGTCTGTACATGGCGTACTGCTCGAACCACCCCTCAGCTGTAAGCGTGCTCACCCAACACAGGTAACACTTGACTTGACCTAACCACTTGAATGAACCCTAGCATCCCGCCCCATATTCTGGACATGTCATAGTAGCTCAAAACATCAAGCGCAAATTGCAGATCTACAAGTGTGCGCGTGCGTGTGTGCATTATGTGTTGCAGTGAGGACCTGGGGGAGTACATGGAATCCAAGGGGGCGTCCAGTCCAGGTATCCTGACTCTGACCACTGGTCTCAGTAAGCCGTTCACCCGACTGGACCGTTACCCCACCCTGCTGAAGGAGCTGGAGAGACACATGGAGGTCTGTCTGTCTGTCTGTCTGTCTGTCTGTCTGTCTGTCTGTCTGTCTGTTGAGTCAAAAGGACAAGGAAACTGAGTGGACCCAACTCAGTTTCCTTGTCCTTTGGAGTGAACTAGGAAAGAACTTTATACAGTTGTAAACCATTGGCGTCTTTGGGGTTGAACTCGACTACTGAAATAACTTGGAGCTTCTTCTCTCTGGTTTCTGTTTGTTTGTGTGGCCTTTTAAAGTCTTCAGGTGCTCTTAATGAGCAGCGGCCATTTTGTGTTGCACTCTGGGAAGTGTCGTTTTTTTATTCCTAAAGTAACCTAAATAAATTATGGTTAAACGGTTAAACCCAACCTTTTTCCTAACCTTAACCTCAGTAAAAGCTATGCCTAAACCTAACCCTATACCTAAACTTAACCCCAGTAAAACGATGCCTAACCCTGAACTTATTTCTAACCTTATTGTCAGTAAAACAAAATAAAGAATACAAGAACCGTGGGACCGAGCGGCGAGATGGTTTAGGGGCGACCGTACCTGATAGATGGTTTAGGGGCGACCATACCTGATAGATGGTTTAGGGGCGACCGTACCTGATAGATGGTTTAGGGGCGACCGTACCTGATAGATGGTTTAGGGGCGACCGTACCTGTTAGATGGTTTAGGGGCGACCATACCTGATAGATGGTTTAGGGGCGACCGTACCTGATAGATGGTTTAGGGGCGACCGTACCTGATAGATGGTTTACGGGCGACCGTACCTGATACCCGGAAATCGATGGTTTTTGGGACATGACGTTGCCCCCTTAACCAGTATGAGAAGAATTGGGATGTTTTCTGCATGTTTCTAATGTCTCATGTCTCATCACAGGACCATCACCCTGACAGGACAGACCTACACACCTCGATGACAGCCTTCAAAAGCCTTGCTGTAAGAAACACACATCAGTGGCCACGTTGGGACAGTAATAGAGGGTATGCGCATGCATAAAGTGAATGTCGAATCGAGTGGCAAAGTGACAGGCAAAGTGAGTTTAACGTTGTTTAATGTCGTTTAATGCAATACGATTGGACTTTTCTGTTTGGGTGTCAAGGCCAAAAGGTACTTTTTTGCCACTGCAGTATTTCCGGGTTTGATGATGATGTCACACGCATAGTGCATACCCTCTATTGCTAGGGTTTTTTTTAGGACAAAAGCCTGAAAATATAATGCGCCATTTCTTTTTTTTCCCTCCTTTTTAAAATGATTATCCCAAATCAGACAGATTTCAAAACATCTGCTGTCTAGTGGGTTGCCACAACTCTCTCTCAATACAAATATACACACATGTACTGTGTAGATGGTACGTAGCTTGATCACTCTTTTCTCTCTCTCTCTCTCTCTCTCTCTGTCTCTCTCTCTCTCTCTCCCTGTCTCTCTTGTATGTAAGCACACCAGTACAACTGTCTCACAAGTCTCAATCACTAGAAGAGAGTCTTTGACTTTGTCCAATATTTAAAAAAACAAACAAAAACATGCCACTTATGGCCTGGGCCGTGGCTCAGCGGTCCAGGCACCTTGGCTGGTAATCCAGCCTGGCAGTGTGCCGCGGGTTCGACTCCCGATCCCGACGGCCTTTACTGCATGTCACCCCCCCCATCTCTCTCCCCATTTCCTGTCAGCCTACTGTCTGTCCCTCCATACAAAAATATAAAATAAAGGTGAAAGCCACAAAAAAAAAAAACATTATAAAAACATGCCGCTTATTATCAATGTTATTTTACTGTCGCAGAGACATCAGACGAGGCAGGTAGCGTTTTTGCGTCTACAGTTAACTGTATATGTTTTGTATTAATTCGCCGTGCATTATTACGTTGCTGTGTCTCCAGGCTCAGTGCCAGGAAGTGAGGAAGAGGAAGGAACTGGAGCTGCAGATCCTCACCGAGCCAATCAGAAACTGGGAGGGCGATGACATCAGAAACCTGGGCCCTGTTCTCCACATGTCCCATACCAGTGTTCACACACAGAGCTGTCCGGTAGACGACTCTTATTATGCTATGCATATGCACACTGTTACACTATGTATGCTAATTTATATTTCACTTAACCCATTTTGACCTGAGATCAGATTCTAAAAATGTCTTCTACATCCTGACAGTTTTCTGAAAAAGCTATGTTTCTATGTCAGTCGTTCTTCGATTTAAAAAAAATAGCAGACCTACAAGCTCGTAGCGCGCCACTTGGTGGCGCGCTACGAGCTTGTAGATCTGCTATTTTCTGCAATAGCTAAAGCATAACATAATGCTAACACCAAAAGGGGTTCCCGCCCAAAATGGGTTAATTATACTTACTAGTATTTTTTATGCAGTGGAGGGTAACTTTTACTTAAAGCGGAGCTGTCCAATCCAATCCAATCCAATCCAATCCAACTTTATTTATAGAGCACATTTAAAAACAACAGAGTTGACCAAAGTGCTTTACATAACAAATAAAAGTGCACAAAATCGTCAAAAACATATTATAGAGATACAAATATACAACAGGGTGGAGAAAAACAAAACAAACAATAAAACAAAAGATAAAAATAAAATAAAAAATAAATAAAAAATAACTCACTCTGGGGTAAAAGCTTGGGAATAAAAAAGTGTTTTAAGACGGGATTTAAAAATAGGGATAGAGGGGGACAGTTTTACTAAGAGGGGGAGTTCATTCCACAGTTTAGGGGCAGCTACCGAAAAGGCACGATCTCCCCTAAGTCTCAGTTTTGCCTTTGGGACCTCCAGCAGAAGCTTGTTTGCTGATCTCAAAGATTTTTCTGGGACATACATTTTAATGAATGAAATGTAATTTTCTTATGCAATTGGCGTCGTTGTATTTTGTCTCCCTGCTCGTCTATTGAGACATTTTGGTTCGTGTCAAAGGTCATGTCTCACCTAGACACGGATTTGGGCTTGATGCTCAATATTCAATGTATCCCCTGAGCAAGCAGATCTAATATTAGCAGATCTCTACTACTTCGTATTTTGGACAATACTTCGTCCTGGGCATTGGGCGTTACTAATAGAAAGGACAAAGAACTTCGTCCTGGGCGATGGGAGTGTTAACTTGTAACCATTATGTTCAACTTTAGCTGTTGAAAAATAGCAGATCTACAAGCTCATAGCGTGTCTAACTGGGTTAGGTCGATGGTAAAAAATAATAAAATCAGCACATGCACCTGAAACCGGGTTCAATCCCGGGGTTAGAAGAGGAACAATCGTATTCTGAGGTGTTTTGTGTCTCTCCAGGAGAGGAGTGAGCGATACCTCCTCCTCTTCTCTCACACGCTGATCATGATCTCGGCCAGCTCCAGGATGAGTGGATTCATCTATCAGGTACACGCACACACACACACACACACACACACACACACACACACACACTGTCCATCTTTCTGTGTCCCTGACGCTTGCCCATTCTCCCGGAATTTTCCCCCCAGTGAGGGGTGGGAGGAGCTGGGAAGGAGCAGGCGGGCGCAGTCAGCGCACACAGAGGTCAAGCCAGTGAAGGCACCGAAGGCAGCTGCCTGTGTAGTTGAAGCACAACGGACTTGCGCTCATGAGAAACGACAAATCTAAATTTCGGCAAAAACCAGAAGCGCAACATGAGGACAAAATAAACATTCATTGTCCAGTTTACTAATTCACAACTACTACTTTGGTGTTGTTGAAACTTTGTAATTTCTCTAACTATTATGAATTATGAATTAAGACAGCCTAAGTAGGTTTAGGTTTAGGTTTATTTATTTAGCACAAAAAATAGACAATAATATATCAAAGAACAAAAATACAATGCAAGGAAGGGAAGAAGCCAGCTGGCCTATTTGGAATCCTTTCCTGTATGGGAGAGGTCATTGATTTAAAACAGATTAAAAGTTCAATTAAGAACAATACAAAAGTCTACAAGTTGGCAAAGGGGGGCAGCTGTGCAAGTACAATACAAAAGTCTACAAGTTGGCAAAGGGGGGCAGCTGTGCAAGTACAATACAAAAGTCTACAAGTTGGCAAAGGGGGGCAGCTGTGCAAGTACAATACAAAAGTCTACAAGTTGGCAAAGGGGGGCAGCTGTGCAAGTACAATACAAAAGTCTACAAGTTGGCAAAGGGGGGCAGCTGTGCAAGTACAATACAAAGGTCTACAAGTTGGCAAAGGGGGGCAGCTGTGCAAGTACAATACAAAAGTATACAAGTTGGCAAAGGGGGGCAGCTGTGCAAGTACAATACAAAAGTCTACAAGTTGGCAAAGGGGGGCAGCTGTGCAAGTACAATACAAAGGTCTACAAGTTGGCAAAGGGGGGCAGCTGTGCAAGTACAATACAAAAGTCTACAAGTTGGCAAAGGGGGGCAGCAGTGCAAGTACAATACAAAAGTCTACAAGTTGGCAAAGGGGGGCAGCTGTGCAAGTACAATACAAAAGTCTACAAGTTGGCAAAGGGGGGCAGCTGTGCAAGTACAATACAAAAGTCTACAAGTTGGCAAAGGGGGGCAGCTGTGCAAGTACAATACAAAAGTCTACAAGTTGGCAAAGGGGGGCAGCTGTGCAAGTACAATACAAAAGTCTACAAGTTGTTGGCAAAGGGGGGCAGCTGTGCAAGTACAATACAAAAGTCTACAAGTTGGCAAAGGGGCGCAGCTGTGCAAGTACAATACAAAAGTCTACAAGTTGGCAAAGGGGGGCAGCTGTGCAAGTACAATACAAAAGTCTACAAGTTGGCAAAGGGGGGCAGCTGTGCACAAATATACAAATTGTACAAAAGTACAAATATAATTTATGAAAAAGGCTGCTACAGTGAATTCGGTTCACGGAAGTTGTTATGTAGGCTATGTGGGAGATTATCTGACGCCATCTGACTCTTGCCTTGACCCCCCCCCCCCCCCCCCCCCCCCACACACACACACACACACACACACCCTTCACTGTGGACAATTCCGGGGTACAAAAACGGACAAGCGCCCCCTGACACCGTGTGTTCCATGCATGCTTCTGTTTGTCCCCCTGCAGGGGAGACTTCCTCTGTCTGGAATGCTCATCTCCAGACTGGAGGACGGAGAGAACATGAGGAACGCCTTTGAGATATCTGGTACGTTCAGCTTCTCACCTCAACAGAGAGGCATTCTCAGCTACAAACTAATAGTGGAGATAACTGGTGATTTGCTTGCTTGTTAGTTGTTGTCATGCAATGTGCGTGCGTTTTCTGCAGGTGGTCAAGGCGAGCGGACACAGGTGGTCTGCGGTACTCAGCAGGACCTCCAGGATTGGCTGGACCTTCTCACCAAACACACACACACTACGGCCACGCACGCACCTAAACACCAGTCTGTGTGCAACACAGTGAGTACACTTCCACTTCCACCAACACTCAAACAATTATTCGTTCAGTCTGTGTCAGTCAGTCGGGTAACCATTATGTTTTTCAAACCGTAACATCAGTTAATTTGGATTTTTCAACCCTCCCTTCCTTTCTCCCAACTATCCGGTCTCTCCTCCCATCTCCCTCTCGTGTCTCTTCCTCTCCCCCCCCCCCCCCCCCCCCCCTTCGACCTCTCCACCATCCCTCCCTCCCTCCCTCCCACCCAGCTACCCTCCCACCCAGCCACCCCCTACAGACATTCCGAATCTCAGCGCGGGGTCAGCACGGGGTCGTTCTACCACACCCTCCCCCATCCAACCTCCTTCAGCGCGACCCCAGGCACTGGCACTAACCCTGTGTGGAGCCAACCCCTGGAGCCCCCCAGCACCCCGAAACCCTGGAGCCTGAGCTGTCTGAGGCCCGCGCCCCCGCTCCGGCCCTCTGCCGCCCTCTGCTTCAAGGAGGTACGACCGGCAACCGCGCGTGAATGATGGATGTGTGTGAATTTAATCAAACAGTCCTTTTGCGGGGAAGGAACCCAAGTGATAGTGATGCACAATACTGTAATATTTGGTCAAATCAATTGTTATAGATTAAATGCAAATCAACCGAAAACGCCAAATAACAACCACTTTAGAGTCGTATAATTGACTAAGTTACCAGTTTTCATGTAAAAGGTGAGCCAGCTAGACCATTAACCCATTTAGGCCTGACGTCGAAATTCAAATATTTGCGGCAGACCTACAAACTATTTGCAGCAGACCTACAAGCTCGTAGCGCGGCACTCGGTGCCGCGCTATGAGCTTGTAGATCTGCTATTTTTCAATTGCTATAGTGTAGACATGGATAGATGTGGGTCACGTTTGATTGTGAGTGCTTTGCAGCCGGTCAGGGATGAGGTGTCATTATCACTTCTAGGTTGGCGGGGAATACGTTTGTTGGCTAAATGAGTTATCTTGAAACATTTTTATCTTATTGCTGACTATTACTAAGCATTATGAATAAAAAACCAAAAAAAACAGATGGCACCACACAGAAAGCGACGGTACAGGAGGAGAAGACGATGGGATCAGCGAGGCAGGTGTTTTAGTTTACGGATGGCTGTAAGTCTCAAGTACTTTAAACATTTAAACCCTATTCTTTGTTGACTGGAGTCCCATGTTGAGCTTGTAGATCTACTATTTTTGCTGACTATTTTCCCCCAGAATAGGGACGCTAGGCTTCAAGTAGATAGTCTCCAATTGTCCTACATTTGTGTTAAAGTGTGGACAAATAAATATTCCCTTCCTGCTCCCCAAGCTTTTGCTCAGCCATAGGCCGTCCAGCAGAGTACTTTGCATCCCTTTGGCCATTTCAATCATAGATATATATAAACTCTAGATAGCTCACCCGCGCTGTTGGCCAATGGAGAGCGACGTCGTTACGTGGCGGCCATCTTACCTCGGGCCACATAACATTGTGTCTATGGGGCATGTACTCTTAAATGACCATAACTTTGGTTTGTTATAAACGTCAGAGACGTCCGCATACTTATATGCTTTTATACGACGTTCATATATAAAGAAAATTAAGCAGATAAGCGTCCTGAATCATAGCCACGTTGACAACGTTTGTAAATCCGTCAAGATTTGAGCGAGTTATGACTGTTTCTGTTTGAGCTGCCATTGAACATACTGTACTGTAGCCCCGAAGTAAGATGGCTGCCGGGTGAACGACGTCAGAAACTCCGCCTTGAGCCATCTAGAGTTTATATATATCTATGATTTCAATTGCACAATAATTCAAAGTTGCACGGGAGGCTTTAGAGTACATTTCCTCGCACAAACAACAATGCAATTCACAACTTCGCAATCCACAAATCCATTACACGCAGAGCATACACTGCACCTGCAGATTACACACACACACACACACGCGCACGCACACACACACTGTGAGTCCTGTCTCCCTGTGTATAGGACATGAGTAAGAGTCCGAAGAACATGAAGAAGCTGCTTCCAAAGAGAAAACCGGAGAGGAAGCCCTCAGAGGAAGACTTCTCTGTGAGGAAGAGTATGTACCACACACACACACACACACACACACACACACACACACGTGACATATAAACGTAGACACCCTTTCCGGCTCTGAGGCGCGTGTCACAATTGAAGGCACAATTTTTCCCGACATTCCTTGCAAAGCATTCAATGAGCAGCTTCCGCGCGCGTAACATAAGTCCCGGAAAAGACGCGCTGTGATTGGCCAGTATAGTCACTTGAGTGACAGCGAGAGACATGGAGGAGTCTTCATGAGTGACGTCACTTGGGCAGCAAACGCTGCCCAATAACTTCAGCAAACGCCGGGGGCGGGAACCCCTTTTGGTGTTTTAAACATTATGTTATAATTTAGCTATCGAAAAATAGCAGATCTACAAGCTCGTAGCGCGCGCTACGAGCTTGTAGGTCTGCTATTTTTGAAAAATCGTGAAAATATTTATTTCAGAAAACTGGAGGATTTAGAAGATTTAAAAAAAATGTTGAGGTCAGGCCTAAATGGGTTAAAAAAAAGCCTTCAGCACTGCACTTCCGCTTGACTTCCTGCCTTCATTGGGAGACACGTCGCTCCAATGAACTGCAGCGGCCTGTGAGGCATGTATTTTTTTAATATCTATGAAAGTAAGTGGCATGAACTCTACTCAACCAATGGTATGAGGTCGGGTACATGGAGCGCTAAGAAAACAAATGCTACACCGAGGGGTGTGTACGCAGTGAGTCGGAGCGCACTGCGCATGCTTGCTCATATTTGAGCAAATTCAGAGCAGAGGGGAAACTTAAGTGCATCACAATCATTTGTTTTTGGATGCTTTAAGTAAGGTGAAAAGTTAATCATTTGTGCATTACAAAGCCTTACAAATTGGAATCAATTGCCCTTCATGGCAATTCTCAAACGAAAATGAAACGCAGCTTTAAAAAAAACGTATGATTTTGCTCAACCAAAGTTCCGTTAGCAACAGGGACAGCAGGGATGACAATTAGACGGCTTATGTTGATACACACATCACTAATGCAACAACACACTTTAACCCATTTTGGGGCGGGAACCCCTTTTAGTGTTAGCATTATGTTATGCTTTAGCTATTGAAAAATAGCAGATCTACAAGCTCATAGCGCGCCACCGAGTGGCGCGCTACGAGCTTGTAGGTCTGCTATTTTTGAAAAATCGAAGAACCACTGACATAGAAACATAGCTTTTTCAGAAAACTGTCAGGATGTAGAAGACATTTTTAGAATCTGATCTCAGGTCAAAACGGGTTATCCCTCTCATCCCATACGTGCTTGTCGTCTTTTCTTTTCCTCATTCCTTCTCTTCCTCCACCCTCTTTCCCTCCGTCGTCCTCCTTTCCGTCCCTCCGTCCGGCCCACCTTCCGTTGTCCTCTCCAGGTACGGCTGCTCTGGAGGAGGACGCTCAGATCCTCAAGGTGATCGAGGCCTACTGCACCAGCGCCAAGACGCGGCAGACTCTCAACTCCAGTGAGTGCACACTCGTACACATGCATGAACCCACACACGCGTTGCGCACGCACACAAACACACACACACACACACACACTCTCTGTCTCTAACATGGTGCTACTGTAGCTAGTGTAATGCTAACAACCATTGTTTCTTTTTTCTCTGCACTAACAGTGTTTTCTGTCTCCCTCTCTTCTCTGTAATTATGTCTTTGTAACCCCTTTGTTTCCCCTCCTCCTAATCAATCCATCGGTCCATTCATTCCTTTATTAATTTGGCTCCTTTTTTCCTGCTTTTTAAACTTTTTAAAATCCTCCTTCACATTGTCTCCACCTCTGTTTTTCGAATACATTTGTGTCAAACTTTTTTTATTTTATTTCACTGACCTCTCTCCCGACACCATTTTGTTTGGTCGCCCCTGTCGTCGTCATCATCTTGCCACGCCCAACTAACTCGGTCCCAACACAACCCCCCCCCCCCCCCCCCCAACACCCCCTTATCCAATCCAAATTGGTTTGACCCACACCACCCTCCATCTGTTTGTAAACCCCAACCAACCCCGCACATTATGGTCTGTCCCGAAACCCCACCCACCGCCCATTCAAAATGGCTTTTGGTTATTATTATTATTATTATTTTGCTCCGCCCCATTCCTCGTTGCTCATTGGGTCGCAGCCTGGCTGGGGACGGACCTCATGCACAACCACGTGCTAGCCGACGCCCATCTCACTGTCCCCGTGGACGCCGCCACCGCCGCTGGCTACTCCAGCAACCCGCCCACGTGTTCCGACCAATCCGAAGACTCTGATTATGACAGTATCTGGAACGCCCATAGTTCCAGGACCGCCTCTGTTTCGCGTAAGGCATCACAGTCCCCGACCCGCAAGTCCCAATCCCTCCCTCCGACCAGTAGTGTTCTGTGTGCTTTGTCATGTTTTAAGCATGTTTTAAGCATTTACGTTATACTTCTAGCTATTGAAAAGAGTGCCGCGCTACGAGCTTGTAGATCTGCTATTTTTCAGCTAGCTTGTAGTTATGCTGTTTTTGAAAAAACTTGAAAATGTGGCGCAAATCTTTGAGCGAACATTTTTAACTCAAATCTTTGCTTCTGGGGGGTCCCTAGAACTACATATTTTCAGATGGGGGGTCTGCGGCCAAATACAGATCATTCTGGGGGTCATTGACATGAAAAAGGTTGAGCACCACTCGCATAGAAACATGAGGTTTTTCAGAAAACTGTCTAAATGGGTTAATAATGGCTCTGTGGTGTGAAAAGCCACATTTTGCTTCGCCACGAAAATAGCTGATCTACAAGCTCACAACGTACAGTGAGCTTTTAGATATGGCTATTTTTGACTGTGACCTGCTGCTGTGTGGTCAGACATCTTTGTGTGCGTGTCGTGACTCGTGACATACACAAAGATGTACCCCTGTAAGTACAGTGTGTACTTGTGAAAGTGCATGGATCCCTCTGTCTAACATGTATACCCCTCATGATGTACACGTGTGTGAGTGCGTACGTGCAAAGCCAAACGTGTGTTCACACACGTGGTATAGTGAGTTCTGCAATCCAACTGGTGTGCGTGAGTGTGTCTGTGTGTGTGCATATATTGTAGAGCTACTTTCAAAATGACTATCTGAACAAGATCTACCCGCCCCAAAAGATATGGTCCCATTGGCTGAAAATAGCAGTACTGGGCGTTACACATAAGACGACACACTTGGGGAATGGGAAATGGAGAGAGGAAAATTGAAATGGTACTGTAGTTGTTGTTTTTGTGTACAACTTTGTAATGCTACTGATGTTTGCCTCATCGATCGAGGTCCCCCAGGGATCTATACTAGCCCATTCTTGACGGGAACCCCTTTTGGTGTTTTAACTAAGCATTATGTTACACTTTAGCACTTTAGCTATTGGAAAATAGCAGATCTACAAGCTCGTAGCGCGCCACCGAGTGGCACGCTACGAGCTTGTAGGTCTGCTATTTTTGAAAAATCGTGAAAATGCGGCACAAATCTTTGAATATATATTCTTTCGGAAGACTTTTCGACATCAGGCCTAAATGGGCTAGGCGCCCTCCTTTTTTCCCCCCTCCATGCCGAATCTCTTGGTGGTTAATAATGGACAGCGGTGTCCTGGTTGAGCGCATGCCATTGTGACGTACCTTTGCATAACACCTTGACCCGTGCGGGTATCTTCGTGCGCCCCCTGCAGGGTCGAGCAGGAAGGACGTGCACATGCTGTTTCCTGAAGAGGAGAAGATCATCGTGGAGGAGATCAGGAGCAACGGACAGACCGTGATGGAGGAGAGGTGTGTGTGTGTGTGTGTGTGTGTGTGTGTGTGTGTGTGTGTGTGTGTGTGTGTGTGTGTGTGAGTGTGTGAGTGTGTGAGTGTGTGAGTGAGTGCAGACGATATATAAAAAAAGTTTTGGAAAAAGAAAAAGATGCAAAATTATGTCCTGGCACAGGGGGTTATAGTGCTTAAAACATAACCTGTCGTTCCTTGGCTTGGATTGGTAGTTCGTAATTATAGATGATAAGTTCGTAATTATTTGTTGATTCATTTCTTAATTCCTGTATTATTTGTGCTGTGTGAGAAAGCACAACGGGCCGTTATTGGCGTGTGGAACTGGAGATTGAAGGCCGAGTGGTTTCTCTTCCCCACACAGGAGCCTGGTGGACACGGTCTACAGTCTGAAGGACGAGCTGCTGGAACTCAAACAGGTACCGCGTGGCTTTGTTTTTGCTCCTCTCTGCTTTAACTTATAATTATGATTCTGAGCGGTAAAACGGCACAACCCGACCCCCGCTTTGCAGCAGAACATGTTTCTTATTTTTCTAAAATAAAATTGTGACGGTTTGAAGGTACTGTAATGATCAATGAAAGACGCGTGTAAAATATAGTGTACTCGAGCAGGAGATGAAATTGAAAGTGTTATTATAGATTTTACACAGCCATTGATTATTGTCCGAGGTTGTGCTAGTGAGGATGACGACGGATAGACATGGTGGAACCACTCCCTGCTGGTCAACATTTGCATTCTGACCAGAAGGGAGAGTCTGGAGTCTCTCGGGCAGAGACGACACCGGACCAATTCTGATATGCGGCCGCTAGCGGCGGGATCAACGCGAGACTGACATTGAAGCTGTGCCACAGCACAAATGTAAACGCAACCCAACAAAGACTACAACTCGAAATTATTATGGATATATCAGATTTTTGTTCCGCTGCTTCCGTGTCTCATCGTTTCTGCTTGAGAGAGCCCAGACGCAGGCAGGAGGAGGGAACTTGTGAACTCAATGCTGCCGCAATCTGGCAGAGTCGGGTTAAACGACGGATGCACAGGCAATAATTTGTTCATCCCATACCCATAGCCTAATCTAGTCACAAAGACAACCCGAAAATAACAATCTGATCATCTCCACAATGGCACTTCACTTTCAACTGATTTGACAGCTATTCCCATATATACTATAGTCTATCAGAGCTGGATAAAGCAGACTAGTAAGTAGTGTATCTGGGCAGTACAGAATTCATTCCATATGTTGATCTGACCCCCCCCATGCCAAAGCGCCAGCGCTCATTCATCAGTCTGCCGTCAACGAGGCGGATGCGTGCACGCGACCTCGCCCACTTCTCGCCCTCGGGGGGCCTCTTACGTTGTGTAACAAATATCGCTATATATTCAATATTATTGAATATCAGCCCAAGCCTATTTCAGATCAGAGATCTTTTTTTTGCTTTAATCCCTGCTCCCAGGACAACAAGAGGATGAGGAGGACATTGGAAGAGGAGCAGAGGGCGAGGAAGGAGTTGGAGAGGATGATCAGGAGAGTTCTGAAGAGCATGAATGACCCCTCCTGGGATGAGACCAACCTCTGAGAGAGAGAGAGTGAGTTAAGAGAAATGAAGGCATGAACAGAGAGAATGTTGTGCGAGAGTGAAAGAGGTGCACTACCAGATTTAGGTGATGAGGTGACCACCGTTTCAGGTGATGAGGTGACCACCGTTTCGGTGGTCACCTCATCACCTAAATCTGAAGTATAAATGAATAGGCCTTGAGAGAGAAAGTGACGTGCAGAACATTCTGAAAACAAAAGACGAGACCAAATCTAACCTTTTTTATTAACGACCACACATACCGTTGAACGGACACTGGCCTCTGACCTTTGAACCTGCAAAACTGACTTCGGGGGACCAAAATGGTAAACACCAGCCAACAACCGAAGCCAATGCCAAACTGACCACAAAGCTGTGAAAGTATACGCACCACTAGCCGCGATCGATGTCACTTCCCGCAGCGATGGGGATCATGGAAAGATCCGCCATATTGACAACATCTTGTTTTGTCAGCACTCTGTCAGCAGGTGGCACTAAACACACCAGAATGAACGGGAATCTTGAGACTTTTACATGAAATCAAATTCAGTAGCATTTAGAAACGGCTGGTACAATGTCTTATATGCATTTGATTTATTGAATAAGTGTTTTTTAAATTTAATTTGTGAATTATTTATTAATTCATTAACTGGCTAATCAATACAGTATCCCATAAACTCAATGCTAGTGAAAATGTCGTGGCACTTTCACGACCACAGATACATTATTGTATTGTATAATTGCATAACTAACTAGCTTAACTATAATACTTTAAATGGTTGCTTGTTGATATTTGAATATCTACAGTGAAAATGGTTTTCCAGCATTTACCTACGTTCACTGCCGTGTATTCTGCTCGGTCTGCAGTCTGCGGCAAAACGGGTTAACCGAGGTTCCCTCGTTTCATCTTGTCCCATCAGCCACGACTGCTTCTGTCAATTTAATTTGAGGGACTGTCTTTTGTTTCAAGGGTGAAGGCCGGGTGCCACCCTTGATACTTTTCCAAGCTGGATTCACGTACCAATCACTTCTTGCAATAACTCAAAAGTCTGCGGCCAGACAGACCTCATCGGTTGGAGGTTGATGAGGACGATGTGGAGGTGAGCAAATCGGTCATTTGCAAACCATTCCGTCATGATATATAGAGAAATGGCCTTATCGTGCTGCCTACCTTCCAAGTGAGACTTCCACTATCCAAGCATTAGAACAGCCAAGTAGTAAACGGCAGAGAACGATGCCGTCGGTGCTTGGAAGTGCTCCGTTGACATTTTAAACGTGCTGCTCAGTTTGAGACGAGAAACAATACTTTTTGCTGCCAACCCTTTAACATTGATCCTTGGCTTGCTTATTATGTTTGAAAGAGTAAGATGTCCCCAATGTGGCAATAATTCAGAATGGCCTTGTGGCTCATATAACAGGTGAAAGAGTCACCAGGGTGTCCCCCCTGGTGCTTTATATCTGTCCAAAAATTGAGTTAGGAAATTCTCTTGACGGTCCGTAATAAACCGTTTGTGGTGTTTTCGTGCTCTCCTTACTTACTTTGAGCGATTTACAGTACAGTAATAGTCTACATCGAGATAATGTAGAAGTTTATCTATTAGAACAGCCATTGTACTCTTGTTTCCAGGTCCACAATGTTGATAATGTTTCTAAATGTATTGTGTCTGAGGGTGAGCAGCGGGGGCCGGGGACACTAGTTGTCAACATCCCTCACTATGGATACGGCTGCCTCTGTCTTGATGATTATTTGCTGTTCAGAGAGATTTTGCTTTAAAGATCAAAAGTGAACTCTGTGGCACTTGTCACGTTCACCTGCAAAGAAAATCTAGACAGGAGCCTCTTGTCAGTAGCTCTTGATGTTGATCAAATATATTACATGAAAGCAAATGGAAAATTGAAGCCAGAATCAAGAACCCTGTGGAAAATATGTATTCTTGCTCATGTTGATGCAAATTCCCCAATTATATTGTGAAAAGACCAAAATCCACGCAATCACTGTAAAATCCCCCCCCCCCCCCCTCCCTCTATGATTTTGAACATTTTAACATTCAGGTTTGAACCGTGTTTTTATATTTGTAATTATGTTTGCATAGATTTTTTTTATGTTTGATTTTCTACAGGTTGTGATTACATTTTATTTGTACAGTATAAAAGCAAACGCTGGTATTTCAAATGATCGTCAGCACACATGCCTTGGAATAGAGAAAACATAGCTCTTATTTGCTGACCTGTCTGATGTTATTGCTTCTTTGTTTTCTCCTGAATGCACTAAGTGATGATGGAAGAAAAGACTATACACTTACCGTGTCCGGCATTTCAGCTGTTGGCCTGTTTTAATTATTTAAATGAACTTGACTGATGAAACATCCTGTGTAGTGTCAGATAAAGATTATGATGATTACATCTCCCCCTGTAACCTCTATTTATTTCACCTGTCTCTTAACTCAATGTGGATGTAAAATAAATACACATCACGTTGCATCTCAATGACTTTTGTCTTTGGACACTTCAAGCAACCACATGACCCGTATAGCGTCATTATTCTGTCATACACAATAGGCGAACAATCTCCGAAAATGGCAGCTCACAACATGTTGGCGATGCATTGTGAGCTTGTAGATCGGCTATTTTTAGGAAAGAATTATGGAAGGAAGGTGTGGAGGGGGAAAAAAAAGGAGTGGGCTAGAGCAGGGGTGCTGTTTTTTTTTTCATTCTTTTATGAACCTACTGTATGTTACAGGGCAGATTTCACACAGCCGAGCGAGGTTGAAGAGAATGTTATCAAAGGCTATTTTGAAAGGCTCACAGACATTGCTGTGACAGTGGCCACCCTTGTGCTGCAAGCCTCGGTGAGGAGAACACGAAATTCTGACGGGGCTTGGCACACAGGAAGGTAGGAGCGCACACCAGTAGTGCTGACCGCAGGAGATAACTATGACTGAAAAAGGAGAGAGGCCGCACAGCTCGTAGTCACGATGCCATCAAAATCTTTATTTTTCCAACGTTTCGGCAACAAGTTGCCTTCTTCAGGGAATGACATACAAGGAGTTACACCAGATATTTATAAGGAATGGGACAAGGGATCAGGGAGTGTCCTCAATCAGGCCAACACCCAAAGTGGGTGATTGGTTGCTGGCAACAAAAACTTTATTTGTACATCATATATAGAACAATATGCAAAAACGACATCAAAATAGAAAAAGGGGCTTGGCACACAACCATAACTGTGATTGAAGAAGTACTTGCATGTATTTACTTCAGTAAAAGTATCGATACTGCAATGTGCCAAGCAGGGAGGCACTGCAGTGATTACCATTTTTACAGTCTTTGGTATACGCCCAAATCTCAGGGTGGACACTAATAAGATCACTGAGCTGGTAATAGAGCAAATAGGTCATTAGAGCTCATGTGGACATGTTATCCAAAGAGATTTTGATGCTTTTATGTGAGTTAGCTCTGTATAACTCGCCTATAGGGACCTGGATTATGGAGAGAACATGCACACAAACGCGCACACACACACACCAACAGTCCGATTGAAGTGAATGACAAATTACACTATTGGGTTATTGTCATTGTGCCATTCGTTAGGTGTCTATTATCTGAAGGTTGGATCAATCTACCTTCACACACATGTACAAACCCATTCCCATTTACATACAGCGGCGCATGCACACTCCTCTCTCTCGCTGTCTTTCTCTCTATTACTTTCCTTGTTGCACTGCACCTTTCTGTCCGTCTGTATGTACAGTATGAATGTACAAAGCTCCATACATTTCCAGCCCCTAGAATTTCCCCCTTTTATTAGAAGAGTGTGGTGACAAAGGGAGGACAAAAGCTAAGCGGGGAATGGGGCGGCCGGGGCACAAAAGGACACAGGATACTTGGGCCTGGGCTCTGTTATTGTACAAAACAGCCAAGCAATATATTTTCTTTTCTTCTTTTTTTGTTGACAGTTTACTTATAAAACCCCTTTCGACGTCTGCAGCCCTGAAAGGCAAGCAATAAAGAAACCTTTTCAACGGCACTGAATGAGCAAGAGAGGAGGCGGAATGAATACCTCCGGGATTCGACCCGAGGAGCGTTTTTTTTGGTAATGAAATTGGGGCTGAAATGAAAATGGAGTTTTTTTTCTTTCTCTGAAAATAGAGGCAGGCTTTGTTGGCTTTGGGAGACTGGTAATTCATAAACAATAAACCAGGGTCCTTTTGTTTGGTTCATAATATATTCCTGCCGCAATGAAAGAGTTCTCTTCTGCCTCTCTCTCCTCTCCACAATTGTGCATATTGTGTGTGGTGTGCATCTACGGCTACGCAGGTGCACACACACACACACACACACACACACACACACAGTCAAATGTTGAGAGTAAAAGCCAAAGTGAGGTAGGGCTAGGCAGCAGAGGGAGAGAGAGGTATAAAACGGAGAAAGGGAGAGAGTTTCCACTCATCTAACACACAGCTGACTGGGAGGCTGCTGGAAGATAGGCTTTCTGACTTGGACTTTTCTGAAGGTGTGTATGGCACTGTATTTTGCGTGTGTGTGTGTCTGTGTCTTTAACATCCAACAAGTGCGCACGCATTACCTTTTTCCACAGGCTGGCTGTGACTTCTGATGTGTGTGTGTGTGTGTGTGTGTGTGTGTGTGTGTGTGTGTGTGCGTGTGTTTCTTCCACACTTCGACACATGGTCAGGTGGTGCAGGACTTTCTCTCTTCACACACTTGTCACACAAACAAAAGGTTATGGGCCGCTGATGCAGAATGACTCACCAGACTGTGTGGACTAGGATGTCTCATACGATACGTATCTCTACATTATGGATCTAATGAACGGGAACATAAAAATGACTGGAATATCACATGGCGATGTCATTTCTTAATCGTAGCTTTAGTTATGGACCGTGGGCTATATCTTAAAACAAACACATTCATCTATATTACCTATGAATTTACATTTAGTAGTATTATATCACCTTTTTAAGTGACTACAGTTACTATGCTGCCTGAGACTTGGCCACTATACGTGTCGTGTACCATTCTGATTTAGACTCGGCCAATGAATATAATGTACACTGCTTGTCACCTGGAGTATGCATCAAAGGACAGGTCTTTGTGACTTGCAAGGGATGGAAGGGCCCACTGGACATAGTAATAGAGACAGAGAGACTTCTACGTGAACATGGATTTGGAGCTACAGTACAACTTTTGATGTAAGTGATATTTATACCTTTTACATTGCATTGCATTACTTCCTTTTGGTGTCTCCTGTTGTGTGTGGGCTAGCAGCGCTACTCTCAAGAACATATTCCGAGCTGCGGTACTGAATCTGTCGGCAGGGGCATTCAGAACGTGTGTATATACATTGTTGTTAGTGGGAATGAAAACATACAATAGGTGCCCAACAGAAGAGGAGGGCTGGGGGATTCCCGGGCCAACATCCTGTTAACCACATTCTATTGGGTGTCTAAAAGACTGTAGTTTCCATTAGCTTGGAATCATTTAGAAGATATAAGGTTGGGTGAAGTGCACCTTCCACCGGTTACCGATGTTTTGAACTTAAATGCAAAAAATAAACATTACTTTTTATTTAAGTAGTATGAACATAGTAAGATTTCAGCACTCATAACATTCTCAGTATATATTATTAGCTTATTATTATTATCAATATTAAATTAATCCATTGATATATTGATTAACATGTAATTTAACAGTACAAACATGTATTATGATAATTATCCCATTATGCTAGCTAAAACCTTATGCCAAAACTAAAACACTTATATGCGCGCGCGCACACACACACACACACAGACACCGTCTCCACACCTGAGCGCAAAAAGGTTTTAAGCTGCGCACTTCTTAAGCTGCGCGCAGCTTAAAGCTTGAGTTTTTAGACAGCTGGTGGATGGAAAAGAAGCTCCACCTCCGCTGAAGACTTGAGCGGAGGAGAGCGTTTCCGGGAATCTGGCCGTCGCGCAAGAATTCAGCGGAGGTGGAGCTTAATTTCCATCCACCAGCTGTCTAAAAACTCAAGCTTTAAGCTACGCGCAGCCGAGAACGTGCGCAGCTCTTTTGATGGTGTGGCAGCGGCTAGAGACACCGTCTCCACACCTGAGCGCAAAACTTTCTTAAGCTGCGCACTTCTTAAGCTGCGCGCAGCTTAAATTCTGAGTTTTTAGACAGCTGGTGGATGGAAAAGAAGCTCCACCTCCGCCGAAGACTTGAGCGGAGGAGAGCGTTTCCGGGAATCTGGCCGTCGCGCAAGTCTTCGGCGGAGGTGGAGCTTAATTTCCATCCACCAGCTGTCTAAAAACTCAAGCTTTAAGCTACGCGCAGCCGAGAACGTGCGCAGCTCTTTCGACCGTCTGGCAGCACCTAGAGAGAGAGTGGCAGGACCATCATTTTCAGATTCGCGCGCCTTTTAGGCAATGTGTCAGAGTGACACTAATGAGCAATGACATACAGCTTGCATGGATCTACTCGTCACTTCCTCCCGAGACGTAAGTGTTTAGCCTACATATTATGTCAATACTTTCAATAAATATACCTCCTCAATATTTATAGTACAGTTACAGTAGCCTACATACATTTACATAAATAATGCTAAATTGGCTAATATTTATACTAACCTACCCACAGTATAGGACGAAATACCGTAGCCTACATGGCTTTGAAGTGCCCGCCGCAGGTACTTATTTTGGATTTAGGACTATATTATTGCCAACATATGGACCATGTAAGATGTTGTGACAAGATTTATTTTACAGTTATTATTAGTTAGGAGTAGGACCTAATAACGGGACTGTTTTATCTGTTTGAAGTTTGTCAGTAATACGTGTATCGTTTGGGGAACATATAGAACCTTTTTGCGTCGTATTAAAGTCTAAAGGACGGCGAAGGACCCGCGGACCCCCATTTCAAAAGATATGCCAGAGACCCCCATAAGAGAAGATTTGTATGGCTCTATCATATAGCTCTGTTAACTTCAATAGCTCTAATGCCTTCAGCAAAGAGCATTAGGGCTATGTTTATTTTCAAGGACCCCCTGCAGTTTGACATGCATTAGTCTACGGACCCCCATTTAATGGCATTTCTATCTCTGGGACCCCAATTTATATTGCAAAATCAAAGTTAATTTAACTCTCAGAGTGGTCTAGGGGAACAGACTCTAGTTTATGGCCAATAAAAGGCCATATCATAGTACAACATGAAGTTGTTTGTTGAGTAGCATTCTGTACCAATATGTCAGGACTGGGGTGATTTAACATTTATTTTCTTTTATATGAAGTTCGTTAAAATATTGCAGCAGACAACAGAATATGTCTTCATTTATTTGATTCTGTTATTTACTAAATACTTTGTTAAACAACAGCGCCATCTTCTGGACGAGCTAAACTCCCAGGTGGTCAAATCATTGGGGCAGGGCTATTATACTGTATATGGGTCAAACCTCCTTTCGTTTTGGAAGCAGTGAATAAGAGCAGTAGTTGTATTGTATCTGAGTGATGTCTATGCAGAGTTTGACTGCATGTTTTGTCTCTATCAGCAGCAGTTGCAGACAAAAAACAAGGAAAGTGAGACCAAGCATGTGAGAAGCAGTCAAGAAAGAAGGGTTACATCTGCACCACTAACCAGTACAGTGGAGGAACAGGTGATGATGGCACGCCACTAATTGTTTCTAGTAGCCTCTCTGTAGCCTTTTACTGTACGCACACACAAAGATAGACAGGAATGCCCACAAACGTCACATCTGGTTTTAACCTTGCAGATAAAGAGGAGGCAATAGAGTCTGGGATGTGTGGAGCGTTGTCCTGGATGTTTTAGGGGAGGTTCTGCCAGCCTTCCCTGTGTTTGCTTATCTGAGTGAGCAGTTGAGCGGGATGGGTTGTATGTAGCTCTGGTCCATAGCCTTCTACTGCTTCTATGATTCTGCCCTGCAGTATAAGGCTATGGGACTTTCGGTTTTAAATCTCAAATCGAAATCAGACCAGCCTCACCTCTTTAGCGTATTTTAAAAGAACGTTTTTGCTACTCACCAAAACAAAGGCGGGTTGTGTCATCAGAAAGCCTACTTTCCTTAGTGGACGGCTGGACGCACTCTGAGCCCCCCACCACACGTATAAACAGATTTTTTTTCACCGGAGGAAAGATATTCTCTATGAGGCAGTTCTCTGGGCAATATCGGTAGAGGGCGCATTGGAGTAACTAAAAGTATTTTTTTCCCGGTGGAAATAATATCCCTTTTTGGCCAAAAAGTACCGTTTATACGTGTGGTGGGGGGCTCAGAGTACGTCCACTAAGGAAAGTAGGCTTTCTATTGACACAGCCTGTCTTTGTATTGGTGAGTAGGTCAAACGTTTGTGAGATTTCCAATAAAGAGGAGAGTCTGATTTCGATTTGAGATTTAAAACCGAAAGTCCCATAGCCTTATACTGCAGGGCAGAATCGTAGAAGCAGTAGAAGGCTAGGTTGTATGGTTCAATCAGGCTTGTCAGGATATGGGGGTGCCATACGCCTTCGTACGTGTCCTTTGGTTGCTTTGCCTCCTCTGTACGTGTCCTTTGGTTGCTTTGCCTCCTCTGTACGTGTCCTTTGGTTGCTTTGCCTCCTCTGTACGTGTCCTTTGGTTGCTTTGCCTCCTCTGTACGTGTCCTTTGGTTGCTTTGCCTCCTCTGTACGTGTCCTTTGGTTGCTTTGCCTCCTCTGTACGTGTCCTTTGGTTGCTTTGCCTCCTCTGTACGTGTCCTTTGGTTGCTTTTGTATAGTCAGGCCAACATCAGTGTTTTGTACTCTGTGCAGGCAGTAACTGGGAGCCAATGGAGTGGAGCCTAGAGAAGGGGAGGAAAAGTGAACATTTTGGCTGGTTGAAGACCAAGTGACTGAATGACTGTAATGTATCAACGGCTGAAGTGGTTAAGGTATGTATTGTAATGATAATCAAAATCTATAGTAACTAATAACTAAAGTTGTCAAATAATTGTAGTGGACAATATTTGCCTCTGAGATGTAGTCGAGTAGAAGTAAAAGTATTGGAAATTGGAAATACCCGAGTAAAGTACAAATGCCTCAAAATTGTACTTTCCGCCACTGGGAGCGAGTTACAGTAGTCAAGTTTTGATATCGTATGAAGTATGTCGTGTGTCAATCGGACGTCTCAAAATGTCAGCAAGACATGCAGCGTCATCTCACAGTGGAGTCCTGATACTGACAACCTCGTCTAACTGGGGGGCATTTGGTTTCTTGTTGCAATGAAATTAAGACATCTGTACTAGGGATGCACCGAAAGGGAAAATTCTTGGCCGAATACCGAATATAGGAAACAGTTGGCCGAAAACCGAATACCGAATATCCAAATATGATTAATATTATATATCTTTTTTCCTACCATTGCTGTACACTATTCGGTGATATATTTTCTGCTTATTCGGGCCGAAACCGAATAGGCCGAAAATGCATTTTTAGCCATTTTCTGCCGAATATTTTCTGCGGCCGAATATTCGGTGCATCACTAATCTGTACTCTTACTTATAATGGATACTAGCCCCTCAAATGTACAAAATTATGATAAACTATATTATAAACTATATAACTATAAAAAATATATTGGGCTAAATATATCTTGTAAGCTAATGAATAAATGAATAGGGGGCGAAGTAGGACAGGAGACTCCTGTAATGTCAAATATAAACACTTGATGGCAGCACAAATCAACTCAAGGCAACAGGGTCAAAGCTGTAATACAGAAGCCCTTTTATAATAAAACATGTAGTGGTTGAAGGTGGTCTCCCTTCTCATTAGGAAAGTTAGACCCTGGAGTCAGGTAGGTGGAAAAGTACTCAAATGTTTTACTTTAGTAATAGTATCAATACTGCAACATATAAATACTCCGAGTACAAGTCCGGGATTCAAAATGTACTTGAGTAAAAGTACAAAGTAAAGTATTGGCATCAAAATGTACTTAAAGTACCAAAAGTAAAGGACTGGTTTCATATATGTTTTGTAATAATAGTCCAAATCTACAAAGTAACTATAGCTTTCAAATAAATGTAGTGGAGTAAAAGTACAATATTTGATATGGTATCGAAGCAGAAATCCACCAGGCTCTACTGTCTCTTGATTCAGTGCCATGCACATACACTCTTTGCCACTAGAGGACGCCATAGGCCTTTGTTTGCAAATAATGATACAATCCTGAATGGTCCTTGTGGCAACTTGTAAAAGGCCCCTGCATTTGACCCATGTCTTTATACTGAACCAGAAAACTGGCACTGCTTATCAAGTCGGCATTGGCACCATGACACCATGGACCCTGTGTAGTGTATATATAACCCATTTAGGCCTGATGTCGAAATTTTAAAAAAAAAGTCTTCTAAATCATGACAAATTTCAGAAAAACCCCATGTTTCTATATCAGTGGTTCTCACACAGTTTCATGTCAAGGACCCCCAAAAATATATGTATATAAAGTATATATATGTATTTGGCCGCCGACCCCCATCGGAAAATATGTTGGTCCAGGGACCCCCCACCCCCAGAAGCAAAGATTTGAGTTAAAAACGTTCACTCTGATGAAATAATATATATTCAAAGATTTGTGCCACATTTTCACGATTTTTCAAAAATAGCAGACCTACAAGCTCGTAGCGCGCCACTCGGTGGCGCGCTATGAGCTTGTAGATCTGCTATTTTTCAATAGCTAAATTATAACATAATGTTTAAAACACCAAAAGGGGTTCCCGCCCAAAATGGGATAAAGATGGCATCCTCCCAGTTTGCCGAGTGCTGACCCATCTTGTGTGAACCTCTACCACAATGCAATGGCTGGGCTTTGTGGAACTGTAGGTAACAGGTCAGCAGATCATTTCATCCGGAAGGGTTCATATTAAAAAGTAAATAAGTCAACTAAGCCAACTTAAATATCTGTTTAGTAGCCTATATTGCTGTGATTAATGTCAGGCTGCATAGACGATGTCTGACTGGAATCTATTGTCACACATTTTGTTGCAGCTAATTTGCTACAAATCTGTTTTAGTATCAAAATAATTGATGTGATTCATTTTTCTCCTAACCATTCCAATTTGTACTGTATGTTATCTATATTTATGTGCAGTATCAGAATAGGGAGTAAGAATTTTACTCCAATCAGAAACTGGTTTGTGTTTATAGTTTTATGGGTCAAAATGCTTTATAATCCACCCCCCTTGCAGTATTAAATTGTTACCTTGTTTAACTGTCATAATCTAATAATAATCTATAGATGAATAGCCTACTTTAATAATTCCATAATATTTACAGGATTAGATCTATGTAAAAGCCCATTACATATAACATACTGTAATTTTATTCCCCAGAAACCTGAAAGCAGTTGAAAAGACAGCTGTTTGGAAAACAGTAATTACCAAATATTATAACCATTAGATTTTTTTTTATTATCATAATGGGCGTTTCAAATACATTGAACACTTGATTCTATTTGCATTAATTTAGATGAAATGGTTTGATCATTAGACAATTAATCTGTTAGTCAATTCGTTTAAATCAAACGTTCGTTCATTTAACACATGCTTTTTTATTTATTCTTTCATCGAGGCATACCCCTAGCTCACAACACAGGACAGAGAACTGTATACAGGACTCTTGGAATATTAAAAGAGCAAGAATAATGTCTTATCAGCGGGTGTGTAAATGTACAGTGTATCTTTTGTATATGGATGCCGACAGTTTCTATATTTCAATGTAATGTAAAATGGTTGCTGTATGCTGCATAGCTACAGTATAACTCTTCATGTTTACCAGGAGAGGAGGAAGCGGCTAGTGATCACACAGTGGTGTAAAGTAACTAAGTAGATTTACTTAAGTACTGTACCTAAATACAATTACCATTACATACAATTTTGAGGTATTGGTACTTTACTTCCAATTTACAATACTTGCATCTCGGATCCAAATATTGCACTTTTACTCCAGTACATTTATTTGAAAACTTTAGTTACTAGTTACTTTGTAGATTTTGATTGTTATTACAAAACATACATTTACCACTTCAGCTCTATCTCCGATCTACAAGCTTGCAATGCGTCGCATTGCGATGTGGATCTGCTATCCTCAAGAGATTTCTTATACATTTGAAAACGTGAAATGGGACATTCTGCATAGTAACTATTTTCTACTTTTGGTACTTTACGCACATTTTGATGCCAAGACGTTTGTACTTTTGCGCGAGTCCATTTTGAATTCCAGACTTTACTAGTATTGATAATTTTACTTAAGTACAAAAATCACAGTACTTTTTTTGCGCCACTGCTGAGGCCGGGCCTCGTGCATTATAATACTTACCCCTGCTGTCATTTTTTAATTTGAATACAATAATGGACACACTAGCTTGAGCAGAATAAAGACTGCCATTACGTGAGTTCCAAGTCACCACCTCTTGACACAGTCATACACGCATCTCTCCGTGATTATTATCTTCCTTTCTGAAAAGGGGCTGTAGTTTTTTTTTCTTTCCTCTGCTGTGTTTTTCTTTCTTTGCAGAGGTTGAGGTCAACTAGGCTTTGTAGAGTTTATAGTGGGGAAAAAGAGATAGAGTGGCCCACATTAAAACCCTGTGTTAATTTGTCATTTTGAGTCTTAAAAACATATTTTTTATTAAAAAAAAACAAAGTTAGGTTAACTCTCTTTTTACTTTGCTCTCGTCCCAGGTGATTTCCGAGGCACATTCAGAGATGTTACATAAAACTCTACATTGATAGATTTCACGATTGCCTCTTTCTTTCAGCCATTCACAAGGCACCCATTTAATCCTTTTTGAGGTGAAGGAGAGACGTCTTGAAAACGTTGCACGCCTGCTGTGTAGATTTGCTGGCTAACACAAGCCAGAAATGTAGCTTTTGTATTTAGCAGCTCAATCCTTAGTAAAAGATTTGCCATTGTTTGAGTATAGGAGCCGTTTCAATTGTCAGTCGAGCTCATGGGAAATGTGACACTACTGTAGTACTATGTCACTTTTGAATGATAGGAACAATTATTTGGAAAAAATAATTTATTCCACACATCCAGCACAATATTATATCAAAGGTATACTGAACAGTGTGTATATGCTTATCGCTAACAATAACGGAATACTGTATTGAGTCGAAATGAAAAAATGCCATGTTTATCATTTGGGACACTAGTATTTGCTGTACTGTGAAACATCTTGTGCCATATTTCTAAATACAATTATAAGGAAGAGTCTGAGAAAGAACATCCGCACACTAGTTTATCGAGCTCCGAGACTTACTTTATTTGCCTGATGAAGACCTTGTTGGTCGAAACGTTGCAATTTGTTGCCTCTAAATAAAGTAAGTCTCGGAGCTCGATAAACTAGTGTGCGGATGTTCTTTCTCTTCCTTGATGTTTGCCTTGATGCCTGACATCCTGGCCTAAATATATTAGATGTGCACACAATCTTCTCTGTAAATACAATTATAAATCATAAAAGAAGAATATTCTGTAAGGCCTATGAGTCATAACAACAACCTGCTCTCGCACGGAAATGAACAGTGTATGCTGAAGTCTTAATACATACAGTAAGTTATGTCTTACCATAATTATCATTCACAATATGCTCAACATTAATTGCAAATTTCACTTCACATGTAACTTGTATATAGGCTACCAGCAGAGTTTGAATGAAGAAACATTGATTTGTACTAAATATACAACCGCTATGGAGGAACTAAAGCATGATGTATACCATCTACAACCTCACAACCTTGTGAGCTTGTAGATCTATTTTTGGCATGCGACACACTGGTATTACGGCTAGAAATGAAGCATAACTGGTCTGTTAGCCGTCCATGAGCGCTACGCACACTAGACTTCATATTCAATCACACTAAATGGTTAAGCCAATTACATTGATTTTTGAGGGGCCTTTTGCTGTCTGCATTAGTGGAGGAAAACGGACCGCTATTTTCCATATGCCGCTATGATAAGTCCATATGGCGAACCGACTAAAACTGAGACCTCTTCAGGTGTGTAATGGATGTAATGCAAATCACCTGGGTGGTGGGAGACTCTCCCTCTCACTCTGTGCGTGCGTGCGTGCGTGCGTGCGTGCGTGCGTGCGTCTCAGTTAAAAATGGCATGGATCTGCATATTCAGCATTTGCGTGTCATATTTATTACTTCACACAAACATTTACCCACTACCATTGTATGACCATAATATTCCTTACTGTTTACACTTGCCTCTTTCCCCTGGCCCGGTCGTTCGGGCTTTGGAACAACGGAAGCTATTATATCGGCTTTTTAAATCTTGAAGGCTATTTTACAGTACATCATTCAAGTTTTTATCTTATGGCAAACTGAGTGCTGTGGACCTCGGTTCTCCTTGTACTGTTAAAGACGTTTTTAGGCATTTTATATGCCTTTTGTTCTGTTGATCTGAGATCAGATTATAAAAATGTCTTCTATATCCTGACAGTTTTCTCTTTTTTTTTTCAATAGCTAAAGCATAACATAATGCTAACACCAAAAGGGGTTCCCGCCCAAAATGGGTTAACACACACAACAGCATTTTAATCTGTAGCTTGTACTTTTGTGCAGATGTGAGAGAACATAGTTGCGCTTTAACCACTGTCAACCTTGACATAATAATAGGAAAATATAGGGCTCAGGTGGTTAATGTCTCTTTTTGACATATTTATTTTATTCAATATCACTTCCATAACCTTCCAAAGAAACAAGCCACATCAGCCATTGCACCGAGAGGCGGAGCCGTGCTACACTGTTTCACATTATGTCAAAAAAAATGCTACAGTATGTTAACATTGCCTGCCACCATATAAAGATACTGTTCATACATACAGGGTACCAATATAAAAAGAAACAGCCGTGTATCATCGTTGCTGTCTTGCTACAAGGGCTCGCCTCAAAATAATTTCTTAATCCATTAATTGGCGTGGAGCGCCGATCGGGGGCATGGCTTTTTGTTCGATATGTTTTTCCAGAGATGCATGCTAATCATATAAAGTGATCCTTTGTGCTCGAGGTTGACAGCGGTGTCGGCGACTATAGGGCTTTTAGGCACACGCACGCACGCACACACGCACGCATGCACGCACGCATGCACGCACGCACGCACGCATGCACGCACACGCGCACATCTGTCTGGGAGCACCGACAGTGTATTATTTTGGCTGAAGAGTGTTATTTTGCTGTCAAGGCCTGATGGCAACGTGCCAACAGATGTGACAGGGTAGGATCATCCCTCACTCTTACAGGAGGGCGAGCGAGAGAGAGAGAGGGGGACGGGAGGAGAGGAGATGATAGTGGGATGAGATTGAGAGGGAAGGAGAGAAGGGAGATGGAGGGAAAACAAGAGCGAGAGAACGAAATAGAAAAGTGGCCAAACATTGGGGCGAAACTTTCATCGCATTGTGAGGCGTGAGCTGATCTGAATCCTTTGAATGTGGGTTTACACTAGTACAGTATGTCCAAGTACTTTGTAAGAAGTATTATCTTCCTGTTATTTGTTTCCTTGTATGAATCCCATACTTAGCATTTTTGATTTCTTCATCTCTGTTTATACATACTGGTAGGTCAGCCGTGTTTGTTTCATCTGTGGGGTTAGTAAATGGTAAATGGTGCATTTATATAGAATTAGAAAGAGGATAAACTAAAACAAGAAATATTACATAGTCATATTTGTAAGGTGAAACAAACTGGCTGGCTCCGTTGTGCATCTTTCCTGCTCTCCAGTTTGCTCATAACATTACGCTAATACACTGGAACAACATATTTTCAGATAGGGGTCGGCGGCCAAATACATATATTTTTGGGGGTCCTTGACATGAAAATCTTTGAGAACAACTGACATAGAAAACTGTCAGGATTTAGAAGGCACTTGTAGAATCGTCCTCGGGTCTAAATGGGTTAAGAGGCAGCCAATCATGACTAGGTCACTACTACGCGATTGGCTGGCGGCGTTTAGGCGGCTCTCATTGGCTTAGGCGGCATGGGGGCGACTCCCATTGATAACTAGGTCGCTATTAAAACGGGCCAGTTGTATCCATCCATCTTCAACAGCTCCACCAGAGTGTTCTAGATTTCCCTCTCCAGAGCAACATTAGTGACTTCCTCCTGGGGGATCCCGAGACCTTCCAAGGCCAGTGAGTCGCTGTGTTTCCTCCAACTGTCTCCTCCCAGTGGGACGTGCCTCGAGGACCTCCCTAGAGAGACGCCTGAGAGGCATCTTATAACCAAATGCCCGAACCACCTAAGCTGGCTCCTTTCCAGGCGAAGAAGCAGCGACTTTACTCGGAGTCTCTCTTGTGTGACTGAACTTAAGTTCTCACCCTATCTCTAAGGGAGATGCCAGCCAACCGTCGAAGAAAATTAATTTCGGCCGCATCTATTCGCAACCTTATTCTTTCGGTCATGACCCACACTTCATGACCATAGGTGAGAGTAGGAACGAAGATTGCTCGATAGACAGAGAGCTTTGCCTTCTGGCTCAACTCTTATTTCGTCACAACAGTGCGGTACAGCGACTGCAATACCGCCCCTGCCGCTCCGATTCCCCCGGCTGATCCCCTTCTCCGTCCTCCTGTTGTAAAAAAAAAGTGCTGTACCCTGGCCTTTTTTTTCTTCTTTCTAATTATGTGATCGGCCGAAAACGTTGTGTTTATTGTCATGATTTGATTGTCACAACAAGGGTTGGCTTTGTCCGAGGCTTAAAAGGTCTTTAAATAAATACTTTTTGAAATGTCTGTGGGAAAAAAATGAATGGTGGCATTCTCTTCCGGGCCTGTCATCGTCATGAAAGGGGGCGACGCTCTATAGTAACTAGTAAGGTCTTTCTATTTTTCCAGGAGTTTGGTGCCCCCCAGAGCTTAGCCTCGGTCCCAGGCTCACTTAACTGCGAAAAAGAAGAGCCTGGTCACAACCTAGGACAAATAAGCTATCTAAGGCAGGACTTCCGCCGTGTAACCCCCCCCCGGAAGTTAACGTTTTTTGACCAATCGCCGCGTTGTGTTCCCGAAAATGTATTCCCGCTGAAATGATCATTGGGTGGGGACTAGTAAACACAGCCGCACCGCGTGACGTAGTTATCTTACACGCAACACTTCCGCCACTTCCGCTGATAGTCTTTTCAGCGTAGGTCCTGCCCAGGGTGCCCAGAGCTTGGTGTCCAGCAGTAGCCTGGCTAATAAGCCAGACTCAAATCACACTGTCGTGTGGTATTTGAGTCTGGAGATGCTGTGTATGGATCTTGTTTCCCGGGGGGCGGGTTCAAACATTTTCTCTTTGACGCAGTTGGTCAGAGCTACTGTCAGTCAAAGGTCTCAAGCATTGAACGTCACTGTACCAAAGCCCGCCCATATTGCATACCGTGTCCCGATTGGCCACACCAGTTCTTTGGTGTAGGAAATGGGCGTACAATTGAGCCTCTCCAGACCGTAATCCGCCGGCAGGCAATTGTTTTTGCCAACGGCTGATTCGGTCTGGCTTATTAGCCAGGCTAGCTCTGCAGGCCCTAAAGCCTGTGACTCGGTTCACAAAAAAGGCCTCCTGAAGCTGTCGTGCAGGAGACTATAGAGCTCTGCACAGTACAATCCAGAGTGTTAAGCGCTTAAGCCCTATTTTATACTCCATTGACAACGCTGTGTCGTTCATATTCCTTTACAGATGGAAGTATATACTGTATAAGAAAAGCTACAGCTAGTTGTACCGCTCCTTGTTCAATCCCAAGTGTCAAGAAAAAAAGAAACCCAAACTGTAAGATCAGCATTCTTATTCAAACATCCGTTGATAGATAACTGCCAGAGTGCACGATGAGGCTTGAATCTCACTGTCTGTTAATGACCCTGATGACTTTTGTGTTGCCGTGTTAAGTCAGCTGTTGTGGCTTAAGTGCAAAGTGATTACTAATGTGATGTTCACTATCGAGTATCGAGTGTCTCCACTACTATAGTAACGCATCTATCCTTCTCCGTCCCGCTCTCCTTTCTCCCTCTCATTGTGCGTCTTCTTGCTCTGTTATCCCATTCTGGGCGGGAACCCCTTTTGGTGTTTTAACTAAGCATTATGGTATACTTTAGCTATTGAAAAATAGCAGATCTACAAGCCACCGAGTGGCGCACTACGAGCTTGTAGGTCTGCTATTTTTGAAAAGTCGTGATCCTTGACATGAAAATGTTTTGAGAACGACTGACATAGAAACATGAGGTTTTTCCAGAAAACCGTCACGATTTAGAAGACATTTGTAGAATCGGTCTCGGTCGAAATGGGTTAATTTACTCCTCGGCTCTAGAACGGAGAGACAACAAAAGAAGGGCAAAACAAGAAAAGGAGGAGAAAGGAATACCCATGTCATTACTTGTTGTGAGTCCTACAGCAATACAATACCTCCGATCACCCATGAGAGAGAGGGATGAAGAGCGAGAGAGAGAGAGAGAGAAGGCTGGGGGTGAGAGAAGGAGAGGTCCTCTGCATGCGTTGCAGGGAAAGGCAGTTTAATTTAGATAATTATCTCTCAAATTAACCACAAAACTCCTTCCCCTCTTAATCCATGCAGGACGGGAACCCCTTTTGGTGTTTTAAGCATTATGTTATACTTTTAGCTGTTGGAAAAAATAGCCGTTGAAAAATAGCAGATCTACAAGCTCATAGTGCCGCACAAAGTGCCGCACTATGAGCTTGTAGATCTGCTATTTTTGAAAATATGGTGCAAATCTTTGACTATATATTCTTTCAGCTGAGTTTGAGTTTTTAACTCAAATCTTTGCTTCTGGGGGGGTCCCTGGAACAACATATTTTCAGGTGGGGGGTCCGGCAGCCAATTTAATTTTCGAGGTTCTTCACTTGAAATAGTTTGAGAACCACTGACATAATAGAAACGTAGGTTTTTCTGAAATCTGTCATGATTTAGAATACATGTTTTACAGTTTGTAGAATCTGGTCTCGGTCCTAAATGGGTTAATTACCTGCCGTGCCGTGCAACAAAAAGCAGCACCGAGGATGTCTTTTGTTGAAATCTTTTTCAGGGGACGGGGGGGACGTCGGGGGACATAAATTGGACGGCGCCCGTGCATACTGAAAGACCAGATAACCCTTTGAGGGACGAGCCACCGACGCAGTTGATAGGCTAATGGGGGGGATACTGTTAGTGATCCGCGTTTGTAATTGGCCGTCATAAATCTGGAGCAGGCGACGAGGGGAACAAAAGAGCCTTTTTTGTTTCCGGGGGTCTCGGGACCGCTGTGCGTCTCATAAATCCTCCCCTCTCGCTGAATGACGCTATCTGACCGAGGGCCCCCGATGTGCGTGCTATAACGGGAGATGCACGGCATCCTGCATCTCGCCCATCGATCTCAGCCTCTGTGTGTGTGTGTGTGTGTGTGTGTGTGTGTGTGTGTGTGTGTGTGTGTGTGTGTGTGTGTGTGTGTGTGTGTGTGTGTGTGTGTGTGTGTGTGTGTGTGTGTGTGTGTGTGTGTGTGTGTGTGTGTGTGTGTGTGTGTGTGTGCGTCAGTCACAGTGCTAATAAAGAACAGACCTTTCCTTATCGCGGTGTGTGTGGTGAGGGTGATTGTGTCAGCAGTCATTAACCTTGCTTTTCCTAATGACAGCTGTGCTGATTAGCTTCAACACTTGAAGCCAGGTCACGACATTTCCAGTTTTCCTGTGTTATTTGTCTTCACCGGCAGCAGTTGTTAACATCGTAGGCTGGGGGGGGGGGGGGGGGGGGGGGGAATGTTTCTACATGCTTAGCCACAAACTGCCACTGTTTCAGTGTTGTTTTTTGGCAGCAAATTTCATAGTCTTTGGACTGAAACTTCATTTAGTTTTCACATTTTAGTCACCTGGAATGTCTTAGTGTTAGTCTAGTTTTAGTCGACTAAATGTCATACGATTTTAGTCGACTAAATCTACAGTTGATAAAAATGTATTTTGGTGGGCCTTGATGCCGTCGTAATGAGTGTTTTTACACTTGCTGAAAATAGCCGATCTACAAGCTCACGCGTCGCGTTGCGACGCGTTGTGAGCTTGTAGATCGGCTATTTTCAGCATGCAACCAAGTGTAAAATGACTTATAGTGGATCTCTTGTCCACTAGTCCCTTCCTAACATTTTAGTCTAGTTTTTATTTGTCGACGAAATTGTCAGTATATTTAGTCTTAGTTTTAGTCATCATAGCTTAGTTTTAATTTAGTTTCCATTTGTTGTTGTCAGTGAAAAAAGGTAGTCGACGAACATTTTTCGTCTTAGTTTTAGTCGACGAAAACAACACTGCACTGTTTGTGCTTGCATTCATCACTCGCGAGTTGCCACAAGCTACAGTAATACAGTTTGACATTTGTTTTTCTGTTTCAGAGCAGCATAAGCAGAGACCATGCATGGTCCACGTGTAGTTTGCAGTGTAATAACCTCCCGCTTAACTGTACTTTACACCACTGACTAAGGTGGCTCAGGGGTAGAGTGTCTGGAATGGAACCCGGGCTCCCCCAGAGTTACTGTTGAAGTGTCCTTGAGCAAGACACTGAACCCCTAATGGCTCCCGATGTGCAGGTTGGTGCCTTGCATGGTTTCCGCTGCCATGGGTGTATGAATGGGTGAATGTAATGCACATCTCTGTAAAGTGCCTTGGATAAAGGTGCTATATAAATGCACCATTTACCATTCACCATTTACTAAATATATGAAAAATAGTCGGCACACTGTAACTTTGTAAAGCTCTCATGCAGTCGAGGCTTTATTATAGATTAACGTTTTGGACACGGTCTTCATCAGAAGAATCATTCTGGAAAAAAAGTCAAATCAAAGAAATATAACCCCTTTTGTCCCATGCGCCCCACTTAGTGCTCAGGTAAATGAGGTGAACCTCGACCGTGACCTTGACATGTTCCATTTAACTACCACAATTCCTTCCATTTAATTCCTTCCATTTAACTCCCCCGACGCAATTGTGCCCTGTTTTATAGATCGTGCCCCATCGGTCATTTGAATAGCCGGCAATGCTCCTCGCACGCGTGTGGCGTGCGAGGCACACACACACACAGGGAGTAATTGACACACTTTTGGAGTGCCACACCTGAGCTGCACCAATATTTGTGTTCCTGCCGCCGCCGTCATGTGTGTTTGCCCAGGCGCTTTGGTGTGCTTTGGTGTGTCTCGCCTGCAGGTGTGAACTACTCTCCTGTTGAGAGGACACTTCTTCAGACAGATACGAGAGAGAGACAGGGGGGGGGGGGGGTAGAGATATACATGAAGAACTAGAGAGAGCAGGAGTTAGACATATTCAGAGAGAGAGAGAGAGAGAGAGAGAGAGAGAGAGAGAGAGAGAGAGAGATCAATGGTTGTGCCAGTGGAGTTTGGATAATTACAGTAGTTATCCAGAAGAGCAGGCCAGACATCCAGGTCTCTCCTCTGAGAGAGAGAGAGAGAGTCACTTATCACTCTGCTCTGTCATTACGCCTTTAAACATTGCCGGAGCAAAGTGGGTGCGTGCGTGCGTGCGTGCGTGCGTGCGTGCGTATGTGCGTGTGTGCGTGCGTGTGTTCATGCTTTTCCGTTTCAGAAGACGTTTTTCCGTAGATTGGAGGATCTGTGAAATGATATCATCAGCTATGCCAAGAAAGGGAATTTGAGAGAGAGAGAGAGAGAGATGATTTATGCTGTCCAGTCAGTCAGGATTCCCTGAAAACATTGTTGTCTTGACAAACATCTGAAATGAGCCTGGAGAAACAGAGCTAAATCCTCTTGGACTGCTACCGTTTAGTTCCGGAAAACACACACACACACACACACACACACACACACACACACACACACACACACACACACACACACAAACACACACACACCTAAACATGGCGATTTGGTCCTGATGTTGAGAAGGCTTGTCAGACATCAGACAGAGATGAGAGAGATGGAGGGAGGGATTACGACGGCTGTGTGAACATCCACTGTTTGTCACCTCCGGGGCTATTTTGCTCTGGTTTAGATGGTGCAGGATTAGGTGTGTGCGTGTGTGTGTGTGTTTGTGTGTGTGTGTGTGTGTGTGTGTGTGTGTGTGTGTGTGTGTGTGCTGTGTACACGTTCAAGAGAAGTGGGCTGGTAGTGATGGATGCTTGAGGCAAAGCTGTCAGATTTCCAACCGATTTTTCCTGTCTTCCGTAGGTGGTGAATGTAGGGTACACACACACACACACACACACACACACACACACACACACACACACACACCTATTTGACTGTACACTGCAACGTGAGCAAAAACACTTTTTTTATTCTACATTGCATTGGGCTTCAAATGTGTTCTGATACATCGCATTTGATTCTTTGTTGAGTGTTAATTTTGACATCAAATTCTGATTTAGTTTTTTTTGTCTTAGTCTTTCCCTTACCCGGCTTATCCCTAAATGTATATTTGCTATTTTTTACTATTTTGAAAAACATTTTAAAATAGTTCAACTAGCCCAGCTACATCGACAGGTTGTAAGCTTGTAGATCGGCTATTTGAACTATTTTAAAGACGGGGTGAAATGGTTCAATTTGGGCATTTTATTTTGAAGTTTCAGCCTCAAAACGGCAGGCACTGACTTTCTGAACCAGAGCGTCGGATCCCTTCAGGCTATGGGACGTTGCTCCAGCTCATGCACGGACACATGCACGCTTATGCAGAGTGTTTGTTTACAAAGTGACAGACACGGGCAGCAACGCTCATGGCTTATTTTATTTATAACCTACTGTATAATGTTTTCAGATACATGTTTTAGCGTGATGATTAAGTTTAAAACGAGTAATACACTGTCTGGGGATATTAATACAATCTGGGAATACATTTCTTAGTATTCTTCACCAATGTGTTTGTAAGGGTGTCTATACTAACATATCCCACATTGGTTTATATTCAACCACCCTAGGGGAATTTTTGACAGCTGCTGAAAGTTGGGGTACCATCAACAGCCAATATATGGCAAAATGTTCTACATTTTATTATGCTTTAAGTAGCATGTGACATGATGTCAAACTAGGGGGTTTTCATGATTCTGAATCCATTCCAAGCATTGGTTTTGCACGAAAAACACTCCTTGGGCTAAAAACGGCCATAGCCCCCCCCTTGCTTTAATATTGTTTTATACATGGAGGGATATTTTTCAATATAAAACTGGTGGTATTATGGCTTGTTTGTTTGTGTGTGCCTCGACAGAGTGGGCGGTATAGAGTATCTGCTATCTGCTTGCCGGTTGTGGTGGGCTGGTCTGGGCCAAATGTCGGGGGCACATTTTTGACCCCGTCCAGCCTTGGGACGACTACTACCAGCGTGTGTTTAACTATGAAATATACTGTAAAATTGGAAAATGTCTATGCTTGGTACAATGTGTATTACATCACACAGAGAGAGTTGATGGGCTGGAAGAATAATTCTCTCTCTCTCTCTCTCTCTCTCTCTCTCTCTCTCTCTCTGCCATTCAAGGCTTCCTCCAATTAAAAACCAGTGGGATTTGAGGACGCCATCTTATTTACCATATTAATTAGAGCGCGGGGCTGACAACAAAGGGAAGGAGATGGATGGGAGACCATGACGCCGGCCTCTCTGACGTGACACCTATTATACAGGTTAGGCAACTGTGCTACAAAGACAGACAACACACACCGCCGTGTGTGTGTGTGTGTGTGTGTGTGTGTGTGTGTGTGTGTGTGTGTGTGTGTGTGTGTGTGTGTGTGTGTGTGTGTGTGTGTGTGTGTGTGTGTGTGTGTGTGTGTGTGTGTGTGTGTGTGTGTGTGTGTGTGTGTGTGTGTGTGTGTGTGTGTGTGTGTGTGTGTGTGTGTGTGTGTGTGCGCAAATTTAAGTTTGATTGTTTTTGGAGCCGTCAATCCACCTCCTCATATCACAGTCATAATGTGGAACTTCTATTAAACAAAACGTTTTCATCAGCTTGCAGAGCGGATCAATGATCAGACTTTTTCTAGTCTAGTTGATCACGTGGTCTATAGCGGCGAGATTTTCACGATTGGCTGGCCTCTAAGCCAATGGGAGACTAGCCCTATACGGCCAATGGGAAACTAAGCCCCACGGCCAATGGGACACTCAGCCCGCTCTCCTATATCCCGACCACATCATGACTAGAGACTGCAAACGTGACTATAGAAAGTCCCCACTAAGGTACAATATGCAAGAGAATAGCATGCGAGTTGATATAGGCTATAACTAGATAACGTGCCCCTTGGGGCACAGGTCTCCACCAGGGCAGGTCAGGTTGTGGCCTCCTGGTGGGGCTATAATAGGCCAATGTGAAAAGTGTGCCATTTTTTCTTGGATGGCAATTGGATGATTTGAGGAATTTTGTTCCAAAAATCCACCTGTTGGTGGCGCTATAACAAGCCAATGTGAAAAGGGTGGGATATATTCCTCAGCCTAGTAGGAAAGTTCGTGAAAGATTTCACGTAAATTGCACGCTGCGTTCATGATTTGAGGCTTTTTGTTCAAAACAGGCCAATCCTGCAATCTTTGAAAGCCAATGTTGGCCAATTAGGATGGACTATGAAATATCGGACTTGTAGATCTGCTATTTTTGAAAGATCGTGAAAATGTGGCGCAAATCTTTGTAATACATATTCTTTCAGAGCGAATGTTTTTAACTCAAATCTTTGCTTCTGGGGGGGGGGGGGCGGAGGGGGACCCGGTCCCGGTCCCTGGAACTACATATAAGATGGGGGTCATGATTTAGAAGAGATTTAGTAGAATAAATGGGTTAAAAGTAAACTGAACAGGAAACGGGTATAAATGCCACTTTCTGGAAACCCGAGACTACAGTTATGCACAGAGCGTATTGTACCCGTGAAGACCAGAGAATAAAAACACGCATCCGGTTCTACGAACGTAACGCTTTGT
>NC_136803.1:28315719-28330354 GCF_951216825.1 Electrona antarctica
CGATTTATATAGCGCTTTTCAAGGTACCCGAAGTCGCTTTACAGAACAAAATAAAAACAGTTTTATTAGAAAAATAAACTAGTTAAATAGTTAAAAGGTTAAAAACTAGAAACTAAGGTAGGCAGACAAAGTGGGGGGAGGGGAATGATGTAGGAAAAGCAAGTCTGAAAAGGTGGGTTTTAAGTGTGCTTTTGAACATTTCAAAGGTGGGGGCAGCTCTGATGTGGGCTGGGAGTGAGTTCCACAATGAGGGGGCGGCCACTGCGAAGGCCCTAGCTGTCACCCCGGGTTCGTTTGTTTGACTTGTGGGGTTCCAGTTGGTTGGCAGTGCTTGACCTGAGGGAGCGGGTGGGGACATGGTGTTGGATGAGGTAGAGGGGTGGGCCTGGTTGTTGAGGGCTTTGTACTGTATGTGATGGAGTATTTTCAAGTCAATTTGAAGTCAATTCTGAATTTGAATTCTGAATATACGTATATAATGTGTAGCGTCAACTGGATTTAAAGGGATACATGCCTTTCATACCCGAGGACAAGAAGGCTAATAACTTAATATGAATTTTAAATATAGTCACAGCAACAGGCACAGGGAGGCTCGTGTGGCATTATTGAGTGTGTGGGTGGAGGGTGAGGCTATAGCGAGCACCATATTCACATTGTGTGCCAAACCCTGGCCTGTGTCTTCAACAGCTGCTGCACACTGTACACACACACACACACACACACACACACACACACACACACACACACACACACACACACACACACACACTCATTCTTTCTCTCTGTTTGTTTACCTCTTGTGCTGTAATGAGCACCTGGCTGATGCATGGCGGAGAGAGGAAAAACGGGGACAGTTCCTGCATGGGTCTGCTGAATATTGTGTGTGTTAGCAGCACCTGCTGCTGCCACACACACACACACACACACACACACACACACACACACACACACACACACACACACACACACACACACACACACACACACACACACTCACACAGCACTGCAGCACAATATTAATTGTAATAGTAATTTAATAAACACTGAAGAATGTAAAAAAAACTGGACCATTTTGAGTCCATTAAATGGACTCAAAATAGTCTAGTTTTTGTGCACTCTGTCCCTGTGCTCACTGAAAACTTTACTGTGTGGCAACTCCAAGGTGGTTAAGAATGTTTTGTATCAAGGTATACGTTGTGAACATTCTGCATTTAGGCGGCCCTATGCTGTCATATTCAGGTAGACAAGGTTCCACCATTATTTTTTCCACCATAGTTTTTTTTTCCGGAACCCGGAAAAAAAAACCATGGTGGTTCCATTTGTACACTCTGGTTATTACACACTGGCGAATAAGTCAGTTCCAAACTATCATTTAGCTGGGGACCCCCTGTAACTCCCTCAAGGACCCCCTAGGGGGTCCCCGGACGCCACTTTGGGAACCACTGATGTACGTATATATAGCACAACAATGTGCTGTACATGCAGATCACATTTTCACAACTGCTAGATAAATACTTCTAGGTTGTGGATAAAATGTACAGGTATCTACATTATCATCACCCCCCCACCCCTTTTCATCTTCCGCCAAGCACAAGACATTCATGGCATTTGTAGTGGTGTAAAGTAACTAAGTACATTTACTTAAGTACTGTACTTACAATTTTGAGGTATTTGTACTTGACTTGAGTATTGTCAATTTCTAATACTTTTACTTCTACTGGACTACATCTCAGAGGCAAATATTGTACTTTTACTCCACTACATTTATTTGAAAACTTTAGTTACTTTTATTATTATTACAAAACATACATTAAACACTTCAGCAATATATCCTATTGGCCTGAATATAAGACTGGGGGTTGTCATATAATCATCAGTCGTCTTATATTCGGCACAACGGTATACAAAAAAAAATATATATATTTTGTATACATTTGAACATTTCAAATGGGATATTCTGCATTGTGAGTACTTTTAGTTTAGTTTAGTTTATTTGATCATCTTCACAGTAACAAAACAGCTTATTTGTTAACACACGGTTACATAACCAAAAGGAACTGGAGGTGATCAAAAGGAATAGGCTGAAGCTGAGAGCTTACAAATGCCTATCCTACGAACATCAAAATAAAGAATCCTCACGTGGTTACAGCAATTGAAGGAATTACAATAAACAGTCCAAACAATTTAACACCACCGTCAAGAAGATTCACAACCAATTGACGAGAAACGTTGTACTTTTGGTACTTTAAGTACATGTTGATGCCAATACTTTTGTAGCCTCGCGCAGCCAGCCTTCATCTGCCTTTGCAATGCATAATGTGACCAGATTTGACTGAGAGCCTGCCATCGCGCAAACTCCAGCTTTTCACCAGAGGAGAAAAACTTTTTTTTTTGTTATCCAACATGAGTGAATAGCACAGGCAGACTCTTCACATATACTAGAGAATGTCTGAAATAAGTGTCAGAGCTGAAATCGACATGTAAATATGAAATACATGCTTAAACATGTAGCTAGGTGCAATGTTAGAGACTACAGAAGTGAACCTTTCAAGCCTGTTTTCTCAACCCCCTGTTTCTCTGCAAGACATTACTCTATAAGCCATATCTCCAAACTGGTGGGTCAAACTGAACAACCAAATGTCAATTTGAAGCTATGATTCCCTGCTTTCATATGACATGAACAAACAAAAAAACAAAACAAAAAAAATCCAATGGCAGTCCCTCAGTCAAATTTAGTCACTGCCGTGATCTGCCTGGGCAATATTCTTGCCCCAGGCGCGTGATTATGAATCCCACCAACGTTCTAGGGTAGACCCGCCTCACCATGTGTCTGATTGGCTCCCGGGAAGGCATAGTTTTACTGAGGTTGGGCCTTTCGGGTTAGGTTTAGGGGGGTGCATACTTAGTTTAGACTAGTCATTGGTTAGACATGGGTTAAGGTTAGGTTTAGGTGTGCTGCCCCGTGGGGGGTTAGGTTTAGGGTGAGGGTTTGAGATAGGTTGTAGTTGTAAGACTAATGACTGGTCGCAAAAACGAGAACTGTCAATCACAACGACTACTGGCCAATCACAGCAGGGCTTTCCTAGAACTGCGGTGGGATAAATAATAACGCGCCCCAGGCAGATCACGCAGTGCAGTGCAGCGCAGTGCAGTGGAATATTAGTATCGCAACACAAGGCTAATACTTTTGTACTTTCACTCAAGTGCATTTTGAATACCAGACTTTTACTTGTAATGGAGTAGTTCTACATTGCAGTATTGATACTTAAGTAAAACATGTGAGTACACCACTGAATAGAAGGGCTACAATAGCTGCGGAGCCAGAGGGGGGGAGTGAGATGGAGTCTGAGAGAGATGGAGAGCATGCAGAGGAGCTGGACCCTGGAGAAGTGCTCATTGAAAATCTAACTGGACCCTGGAGAAGTGCTCATTGAAAATATAACTGGACCCTGGAGAAGTGCTCATTGAAAATCTAACTGGGTGGCCAATTTAAGTTTGTGGGAAGAAAGGAAATACAGATGAAAACAACATGGAGTCTGCATGTCCTGCTCTTTGGACATTTCGACAGAAGTTGATGCTTTTCCTTCATGCAGCCTCAGTCCTCTCCTCTCCTCTCCTCTCCTCTCCTCTCCTCTCCTCTCCTCTCCGTCTCCGTGAATGAAGACATTTATTACAACAGAGACGAGGGGGGATTAGGCAGAAGGCTTAGACCATTCTCATGGTAATAAGTCGGGGCTGGGAACGCCCCGATAAACACCAACACTCACCTTATCTATAGACCCACACAGCCCTCGACAACATACTGTACACACTGGCTGAGCGAGAGATATAGACACGGAGGAAGGGAGGGGGGGGGGGGGGGGGGGAGAGAGAGACAGAGAGATATAGAGAGAGAAAGAGAGAGGGGGGGAGAGAGAGAGACAGAGAGAGAGAGACAGAGACGGGCCAAACATCCGTGACCCCTTCACCCTTTTGCAGTTGGACGAGAGACCGAAGCTCATTTTGTAGAAACATTTGAGTCAAACTTGATTTAACGACAACCTTGTCAGTCAAATCTATACAGGATTACAGAAGTAAAAGAGTGGTCGAAATAATTCTTGATTCAAGCTCCCAGCGTTTTGCCGCTTGACTCGACTTGTTCCCCAAATTCGAGTTGAGAAAACGTCATTTTTTACTCTTCTGAATGTGAGCTAACGTAATTGGTACGTGCACGTATAGTGTGAAGGAAACAAACGACAGGCGCGCCATTCAGCGACTCTATAAAGTACAGAAGCGGTTCAACGGTGCACCCGTCCATTCATACCTCAATTAGCTGCTAATAGACTGATTCCTTTCTTCAAATGAGCGCACAAAAATGAGCCGTCACAATGTGAAAATCACAGCCATTAGCCTGCCGACCTGCAGTATCTCCCTGAACCACTTGCTCGAGTGCACCCTAATAATGAAATGGTGGGATTCAGTAGCAGTGTTGATTTTGACATCACATTTTGATTTGGTTTTTCTTTCAGTCGACTAAACGTCATATAAGATTTTTGTTGACTAAATCTACATGTTGATTTTGTTGCAAAGGAAATAAAATAAAATTGGACAGCTGTGATGACGTCGTAATGGCTGATTTTACACTTGCTCAAAATAGCAGATCTACAAGCTCACGACGCATCACGCTCTGACGCAATGTGTTGACGAGACAAAAATGGCACCATATTATGAGCATTAGTGAGGACCAATTACATAAAGAGGGTGAAAATGGGCCTTTAAGTGAATCAAAAATAGACAATTCTGAAAGTGGTCCTCTAACGTATAATGCCCAAAATAGGGACAACAGGTTAAACTTGGTGGTGTTGCAATCCTCAGCAGTGGTGGAGAAGGCACCCTGGGCAAGACCTACGCTGAAAAGACTATCAGCGGAAGTTGCAGGATTTTAGCGGAAGTATCGCCCAAGGAAATGACGTTGATGCTTTACAAATCAGTTTACATTCTCCGCGAATGAAACAAGTGTTGTGATTGGTCGGGAAAATATCGTATCCGGGGGAAATACATCTGACTGATGTTCCGTAGGATACATCCATCCGATAGCTTCTCTGCCTTAGGTTGTGACCAGGCTCTTCTTTTCGCAGAAAAGTAAGCCTGGGACCGAGGCTATGGAGAAGGTCATTTTTACTTTTACTTAAGCAGATTCACCGCCATTGGCCGAGATCTACGTCAATTGAAGCCTATTATGTAATCTAACGCTTAACGCCATTGCCGTAGATCAATGGCAATTGCGCTTTTATAGCGCTTTCGAGCGATCAAGCCATAATGCTACTTACGTTAGCATCGGGTAGCTAGCCGTTGTTGTCATAACACTGGGTCGCCCATCTTAGATCGTCGGCACCATAATAATCCATTCTGTTTCTTTCAATCGCCTGTATCTCCTATTCCTTGTCCCAGGTGGCATTTTTGGTCAAAACAAAGTTTCTTTGACGGCACAGAGCCGACGATGTGGACTCCTCCAGTGCCCCGGTATAGATCCATTTGGTAAACAAGGCCTCTCCAGGACCCGTTTCACTTACTAGTTTATGTTCACTTCCGGAAGTCTGGAAATGTGGCTTTTCAAAATAAGAGCTCAACTGGGAAAAATGCTGGCGTGAATTAGATCCTAATTTGTCAATAAATGCTAGCGGGCTAAGTGTTAAGTAAAAGTATCAATACTGCAATGTGTAGGTCTACTTGAGTACGAGATGTAGTGGAGTAGAAGTAGAAGAGTAAAAGTATTGGTAATCTTTATTGATAACGAGCACCTTATCAATCAGGCTTATCGAGCCGGGTTCTATTATTTTGTTGAAAGACGGGAGACGACAATAAATTGAACCAGTATCTTTTACTATGGCCTTCAAATACAGTACTTTTATAACAGACAGAAGGCAATTGACTTTTTTACTTTTGAAAAATAATATTGAATACAGTTATTGTTATTGTGTGAACAGTCACTTTAAAAGCCTTTGTTTACCCAGACAGCGCTGGTTGGCAGGTATCAATACACTTTTACGGTAGACAGACATGTTTGTACCAGCGTGGGTGATTGATTAGATATTATTTCTTGATCGCCTCTTGATTGTTTAAACATGACGTCATGGGACGGTGTGCTCAATAACAGGATTGATAAACCAAAAGCTTATTGATACCGGTATACTCAATAAGCATGTTATCAGGTTTTTTGGGGGGGTATCGGGTTTCGAGCTCCATCCCTAACTGTGATTGGACTAGAAGCTGTGTTTTAGCTGGCCTTGTGTTTGTGTTTATTTGAGCTTGTAGATCTGTTATTTTTTTTACAACAGATTATAACAGATGTTGTTTGTTTGGCCCTGAATTGGCAAGCTACGGTTGTGTATGTTAAATACTCCTGTGTATTCATACACGCACGCACGCACGCACGCACGCACACGCGTGCCGCTCAGCACAGTTCCTCTGTGTAAGAGAGATGTACGTTACAAGCCTCTCCCCTGCCACGTCTGATTAAAGCAGCAGTGATGAGACGCACCTGTATAGCTGACAGGAGACAATGCAGCCTCTTCCTCTTCCCAGATAGATTTTCTCCATTAAAACTGACCCTTTGTCTAAAGGGAGAAAAAAAAAAGAAAAACGTGGCCCCCTTTGTGATGCTAAAGAGAAGATGGAAGATTTCCAATTCAATTTGGGCCCGAGTAGAGCGCTGGTCAGCTATACGCGCTTCCATTGTCCCGCCACGGGGCCCCTCTGGGATGCGACTCGCATCTCCCCCAAACGGCAATTAAACCATTTAGGCCTGACCTCGAAATTAAAAAAAAAATCTTCTAAATCCTCCAGTTTTCTGAAATAAATATTGTCACGTTTTTTCAAAAATAGCAGACCTACAAGCTCGTAGCGCGCCACTCGGTGGCGCGCTATGAGCTTGTAGATCTGCTATTTTTCAATATCTAAATTATAACATAATGTTTAAAACATCAAAAGGGGTTCCCGCCCAAAATGGGTTAAGCCGGACGGACGGACGGACGGTCAGACGGACGGACGGACGGAGGGGTAATTGACAGGCACAATAAAGGCAGCCATCATTCTCTGTTTTTCCTCTGTCTCCATGTCTGTCTCTCTCTCTCTTTCTCGTTCTCTCTCTCTCTCTCTCTCTCTGGCTCTCGCGTGCGCTCTATAGTACTATTGCTGAAAATTAAATGGAGAGGGAGGCAAGAGCAATGGATGAAAGTGAGATGGAAACAAAAAATAGAGAATAATGAGAGAAATACTGGCCCCCGGTATATGCACCTCACTTTCTGTTGGGTGCGGGGGGTCAGGGGAAAAGCGTATTTACCAATGGAGATCAATATAGTGTCTCATGACTATTGAGTTCTCATGATACTTATGACCCATATAGAGTCCAGCAAATCAATAACTGACTAGTGACTACCGGTATATCCACCGAAGAAGTGAGCGAAGATCGCTTTGCCTTTTGGCCTTCATAGAACATATACAGTAACTGAACATTGTTATTATTGTGCTAGAATATGGCCAGTCGTCCAGGTGCCCACATGTCCCTAGTTGTCCAGTTGTCCAGGTGCCCACATGTCCCAAGTTGTCCAGTTGTCCAGGTGCCCACATGTCCCCAGTTGTCCAGGTGCCCACATGTCCCTAGTTTCCCAGTTGTCCAGGTGCCCACATGTCCCCAGTTGCCCAGTTGTCCAGGTGCCCACATGTCCCCAGGTGCCCACATGTCCCCAGTTGTCCAGTTGTCCAGGTGCCCACATGTCCCTAGTTGCCCAGTTGTCCAGGTGCCCACATGTCCCCAGTTGTCCAGGTGCCCACATGTCCCCAGTTGCCCAGTTGTCCAGGTGTCCACATGTCCCCAGTTGTCCAGGTGCCCACATGTCCCCAGTTGCCCAGTTGTCCAGGTGTCCCTAGTTGTCCAGTTGTCCAGGTGCCCACATGTCCCCAGTTGCCCAGTTGTCCAGGTGCCCACATGTCCCCAGTTGCCCAGTTGTCCAGTTGCCCACATGTCCCCAGTTGCCCAGTTGTCCAGGTGCCCACATGTCCCCAGTTGTCCAGGTGTCCACATGTCCCCAGTTGTCCAGTTGTCCAGGTGCCCACATGTCCCCAGTTGCCCAGTTGTCCAGGTGCCCACATGTCCCCAGTTGCCCAGTTGTCCAGGTGTCCACATGTCCCCAGTTGTCCAGGTGCCCACATGTCCCCAGTTGTCCAGGTGCCCACATATCCCCAGTTGTCCAGGTGTCCACATGTCCCTAGTTGCCCAGTTGTCCAGGTGCCCACATGTCCCCAGTTGCCCAGTTGTCCATGTGCCCACATGTCCCTAGTTGTCCAGGTGCCCACATGTCCCCATTTGTCTAGGTGCCCACATGTCCCTAGTTGCCCAGTTGTCCAGGTGCCCACATGTCCCCAGTTGCCCAGTTGTCCAGGTGCCCACATGTCCCCAGGTGTCCAGGTGCCCACATGTCCCTATTTGCCCAGTTGTCCAGGTGCCCACCTGTCCCTAGTTGCCCACATGTCCCTATGGTGCCCAGTTGTCCAGTTGCCCACATGTCCCTAGTTGTCCAGTTGTCCAGGTGCCAACATGTCCCTAGTTGTCCAGTTGTCCAGGTGCCCACATGTCCCTAGTTGTCCAGGTGCCCACATGTCCCTAGTTGTCCAGTTGTCCAGGTGCCCACATGTCCCTAGTTGTTCAGGTGCCCACATGTCCCTAGTTGTCCAGTTGTCCAGTTGTCCAGGTGTCCACATGTCCCCAGTTGTCCAGGTGCCCACATGTCCCTAGATGTCCAGTTGTCCAGTTGCCCACATGTCCCCAGTTGTCCAGGTGCCCACATGTCCCTAGTTGTCCAGTTGTCCAGGTGTCCACATGTCCCTAGTTGTCCAGGTGCCCACATGTCCCTAGTTGTCCAGTTGTCCAGGTGCCCACATGTCCCTAGTTGTCCAGTTGTCCAGGTGCCCACATGTCCCTAGTTGTCCAGTTGTCCACATGTCCCTAGTTGTCCAGTTGTCCAGATGTCCCTAGTTGTCCAGGTACCCACATGTCCCTAGTTGTCCAGGTGTCCCTAGTTGTCCAGTTGTCTAGGTGCCCACATGTCCCTAGTTGTCCAGTTGTCCAGGTGTCCACATGTCCCTAGTTGTCCAGTTGTCCAGGTGCCCACATGTCCCTAGTTGTCCAGTTGTCCAGGTGCCCACATGTCCCTAGTTGTCCAGGTGTCCACATGTCCCTAGTTGTCCAGTTGTCCAGGTGCCCACATGTCCCTAGTTGTCCAGTTGTCCAGGTGTCCATGTCCCTAGTTGTCCAGTTGTCCAGGTGTCCACATGTCCCTAGTTGTCCAGTTGTCCAGGTGCCCACATGTCCCTAGTTGTCCAGTTGTCCAGGTGTCCACATGTCCCTAGTTGTCCAGTTGTCCAGGTGCCCACATGTCCCTAGTTGTCCAGTTGTCCACATGTCCCTAGTTGTCCAGGTGTCCACATGTCCCTAGTTGTCCAGTTGTCCAGGTGCCCACATGTCCCTAGTTGTCCAGTTGTCCAGGTGTCCACATGTCCCTAGTTGTCCAGTTGTCCAGGTGTCCACATGTCCCTAGTTGTCCAGGTGCCCAGGTGCCCACATGTCCGTAGTTGTCTAGTTGTCCAGGTGCCCACATGTCCCTAGTTGTCCAGGTGCCCACATGTCCCTAGTCGCCCAGTTGTCCAGGTGTCCACATGTCCCTAGTGGTCCAGTTGTCCAGGTGTCCACATGTCCCTAGTTGTCCAGGTGCCCACATGTCCCTAGTTGTCCAGTTGTCCAGGTGCCCACATGTCCCTAGTTGTCCAGGTGCCCACATGTCGTCCAGTTGTCCAGGTGCCCACATGTCCCTAGTTGTCCAGTTGTCCAGGTGCCCACATGTCCCTAGTTGTCCAGGTGCCCACATGTCCCTAGTTGTCCAGGTGCCCACATGTCCCTAGTTGTCCAGGTGCCCACATGTCCCTAGTTGTCCAGTTGTCCAGGTGCCCACATGTCCCTAGTTGTCCAGTTGTCCAGGTGCCCACATGTCCCTAGTTGTCCAGGTGCCCACATGTCCCTAGTTGTCCAGGTGCCCACATGTCCCTAGTTGCCCAGTTGTCAAGGTGCCCCAAACTGTTATGGTCCAATCACAGCTAAGCATAACATGGGTTAGACAAACGTCTCCATGCACCAATAGTGTTCCTATATGATAAAACATTGTTTTAAAAAATACATGTCACGCACATATTTTTCCAGTGCATATGACAGGCCTTGTTGACGGATTTGGAAGAGATTTTGAAGGTCTGGTTCCAAAAATGAACCAGTGTTCAAAATCCATGATATTTACATTGGAATGAATGAGCCTGGCTGGAAAGTGTCCAAGTGGGAGAGGACGGGGCTTAGCTAAAGGTGAATTCCACATGGTTTTCTAGAAGAAGGCAAACGGATAAATGTCATACTCCTTGTCGATTTGTGTGGCTCGTCAATTATTGTGGCTCGATAAAAATATACTAGCGGTGTACTTGCACATCAAGATGACTCACGACGAGTCACACTACAGCTTACTTGCTTACTTTTGAAGATGAAGTCTAGTAAGTGGTGGAGCACAACTGACCATCTGCAGGGCCGGATTTTCCCTCGGCCAAGGGCCCCCGGGCTAGACAAAATTTCAGGGCCCCCCTGGGCTGCGCGGTGCGTTTCGCTGTAATTTTGTTGTACCCAGCCCCCCCACAAGAGAAAGGCAGGCAGGCAGGCAGACAGACAGACAGACAGACTAGTCGCTGAATGAATACTATAGTAGCCATAGTGCACTAATGCAAGTTTTACAGTAAAATATTTCACAATGTGCTCTATAAAATCACAGTAAGAGAGAGGAGCAATAAAGAAAAAGTAAAGCCACTAATATTGCACTAATGCAGTTGCCAGTTTTACAGCAAAAATATTGGGGGTATTTTGTTTTAATTTTGGTGTAATTTTGGGGTACCCAGCCCCCCCAAAAGAGAGAGAGAGAGACACACTATAGTCGCACACATGCACAGCGACATTGGCAGGCTTTAGGGCTTTCCACAGCTACCCCACAACACAGCCTCACTGTCTACAGTGCAGACAGGAGAGCAGAAGTTCTCAATGTTTTAACCATAATACTAAATATACAATAACCAAACATAAATCTCACTTGAATTGGATTGCAATACTTGTGTGTACGGTAAACTGATGGATATCATTGCCCTCCTCTTCATCTCTCCTTATTTTATCTTCCTCCCTCTCTCTGCCATTCCATCTCTCCTTTACTTGTATGCCCTTTTCACCTCTTCTCTCTCTCTGTCTCTATGCTGTCTGTCTGTCTGTCTGTCTGTCTGTCTGTCTGTCTGTCTGTCTGTCTGTCTGTCTGTCTGTCTGTCTGTCTGTCTGTCTGTCTGTCTGTCTGTCTGTCTCTTCCTCCCTCTCTCTGCCATTCCATCTCTCCTTTACTTGTATGCCCTTTTCACCTCTTCTCTCTCTCTCTCTGTCTCTATGTCTGTCTGTCTGTCTGTCTGTCTGTCTGTCTGTCTGTCTGTCTGTCTGTCTGTCTGTCTGTCTGTCTGTCTGTCTGTCTGTCTGTCTGTCTGTCTGTCTGTCTGTCTGTCTGTCTGTCTGTCTGTCTGTCTGTGCCCCCCCCCTCTCTCTCTCTCTCTCTCTCTCTCTCTCCATCTGTCTCTCTGTCCTTTTCTCTATCTCTCTCCACCCCGTCTCTCTCTCTCCTCTAATCATGGTGAGACACCCCCCCCCCCCCCCTTCATTCTTGGCTTGTGGCAGACGGCCTAATAGGATTTAATAAGCCCCATTTGCATGTCAGCCCTTTTTTGATTTTCTGCAAGAAAGAAAGGAGAGAAGAAGAGGACGTGGGGGGTGTCGGTGGTGCGTGGGGGGGGGGGGGGGGGGGGGGGGGGGGGGGTTGACGGAGGGCAGGAAAGAAAATGGAATGAAGGGGGAGGTATAGTGGTTGAGTGGAATGGATGGTTTTCAGATTGTAGAAAGCAATACTAAATACATATTCAACTGTATGTATGTGTATGTATGTATGTATGTACGGAATATACTGTATACTCGATCCGATCTATCAATCCGCTCGATCTATTATCGATCTATTGGCCTACATTATTGTAGTACTGGCGTTGTGGGTTCAGCGGTTTTGCATAGCCAGACAACTATTCCACAATCTCTGAATGCTAATATGGAGTCTGGAACTATACACTTCCCGAAATCCGAGTAATGAGTTTTGTCATTTCCGTTCACAAAAATATATTTTAAAATATATAGGTTTATTTTTTTTAATTTCCATTTCTGCAAAGCAGAAAGCTATATATGCTTAGATGATTTCTAATTATATTGAGGTAAAATTGCGCGACTGTAAAGACGAAATGGGCCGGAGGCTTCACTTCCGCATTATGTTTTACTCATGAATCATTATCAGAGCTTTCGTTGCTCCGGACTGTAGGAAGCATTTGAAAATTGCAGTCTAGCCACACAAGACCATAGCGGTTTCATATTCCTTTGTGAAGTGAAGTGTGCGCCATTCGGCTGTAACAGGTATAATGAAACCCTCTGACATTGTCTGTGAATAGTAACATTAGAAAATTAAACAAATTCACCTGGGGGTGCAAGTCTGCCGCACCAACATCTCCCACCTTTTAAACCCAAAAGCAGTGGTGAAAAGTGACAATTTTGAGGTGTTTTACTTTACTTGAGTATTCAATTTCCAAGACTTTTACTTCTACTCTACATCCAAATATTGTACTTCTACTCCACAACATTAATTTAAAAACATTAGTTACTTTGTAGATTTAGATTATTATATATAACATACAGTACATTATACCACTTCAGCTGATCTACAAGTTCACAATGTGTCACGATGTGACGCATTGTGAACTTGTAGATCTGCACAATGAGAACTTTACTTTTTGTACTTTAAGTATATTTTGAAGCCAGTACTTTTATACTTTTACTTAAGTAAATGTTCAATCCCGGACTTTTACTTGTAACTTGTATTAAGAAGTATTTCTACATTGCAGTATTGATACTTTTACTAAAGTAAAAAGGGGAGTACTTTTTACACCACTGCCAAAAAGTTAATCATCTCTTCAGGGCAGCCTAATGATCATTCCTAACAAGGTCCAGGAGATCCTGCTCATTCGTCTTTGTGTAATTCTGCTAGCTAACAAACAAACAAACAAACAAGCAAACAAATGCAGTCAAACTCAAGAGACTATTTGCCATATACCCTGCCACACGTTGCTGCAGTCAGGGTCAAATTTCTTCACTTTCTTGTCTTCAATATCTGCTTTCTGTTTCCCTCTTGCTTTCCCTCCTATACAAATCTATATTTCTTTCAATCAATAAATATATATATTTTTTTTTGCTTTTTGCCTTTATTGATAGATTTACAGTAGTTTGACAGGAAAGGGGGAGAGAGATATGGGGGAAGACACGCACGCAGCAAAGGTCGTCGGGATCAGGACTCAAATCTGCGACACGCTGTCAAATGTTCAAATGCATCTTTATTAGAGCACACAGGGAAATATGATATATTTTTACATCATGAGACCATTTCAGTCCTCTTCTAAGATGCATCGAGGTGTTCCACTTCATGAACTCCAACTGCTGGCCTGCCAGTTGTGGGACTTTCTCTCTAATCAATAATGGGCTTTATGCACACACGCCATTTAACAGTCCTTGAGGGAGTTCCAGGGGGTCCCCGGATAAATGATAGTTAGGAACCAAATGGACCCTTGTGGGTCTGTAACTCTGAGAGTGTACAAATTGAACCAAATGGTCTCAGAGTTAAATTAGCTTTGATTTTACAATGTAAATCGGGGTCCCTGAGATAGAAATCCCATTAAATTGAGGTCTGTCCGTATCCTAACGCATGTCAAACTGGGGGAGTCCTTGAAATGAAAATGGTTGAAAATCACTGCTAGAACCATGATCTCTTATTGGGGGTCCCTGGCATATCTTTTCAAATGGGGGTCCGCGTGCAAATAAGTGTTCATTTGGGGGTCCTTGACATTACAAAGTTTGGGAACCACTGATATAAAGTATCGTTGGTAACGTTACTTACGTTTAGAGTTAAAGTCAATATAAGGATGGCAATACCAACATGGTGTCTGTGCATGCACGCACGATGCGATGTGAGAGATGTTCCTTCTCTCACAGAGAGGATGGCGAGTCCGGCCAAAACCCGCAATCGCGCGTGTGCGCACACACACACACACACACACACACACACACACACACACACACACACACACACACACACACACATGCATGCGCAGTCTAATCCCAGGGCTGGTATAGCGGATGTTTATTGCCATGTAATAGGATCAGGACGAGGCTGTGACAATGTTGGAGCGCACACATGCACACACACACACACACACACACACACACACGTGCACACGCACACAAATCAAACAAGGCCAGGAACCACTGTGATCCAGGAGAGATGAGAGGACTAATCCTGTTAAGAAGACTCTCCTCTCTCTCTCTCTCTCGCTCTCTCTCTCTCTCTCTCTCCTCTCTCTCTCTCTTACATTCTTTTATTTCAGTTGCACTCTGTCACTTTGTTTATCACCCCTCCCCCCCCCCACCACCACCACCACCACCACCACCAGTACCATC